>NC_036839.1:30539226-30556726 GCF_002910315.2 Salvelinus sp. IW2-2015
ACAGAGGGAAGTGCGAACAGCCCAGTACATCACTGGGGCCAAGCTTCCTGCCATCCAGGACCTATATACTAAGCGGTGTCAGAGGAAAGCCCATAAAATTGTCAGAGACTCCAGTCACCCAAGTCATAGATTGTTTTCTCTGCTACCACACGGCAAGCGGTACCGGAGCGCCAAGTCTAGGACCAAAAGGCTCCTTAACAGCTTCTACCCCCAAGCCATAAGGCTGCTTAACAATTAATCAAATGGCCACCGGACTATTTACATTGACACCCCTCCCCCCATTTGTTATGTACACTGCTGCTACTCGCTGTTTATTATCTATGCATAGACACTTTACCCCTACCTACATGTACAAATGACCTCAACTAACCTGTACCCCTGCACACTCAACTAACCGGTACCCTCTGTATATAGCCTCGTTATTTTATTGTTACTTTTTAGAATTTTTTACTTTCGTTTATTTGGTAAATAATTTCTTAACTCTTCTTGAACTGCACTGTTGGTTAAGGGCTTGTAGGGTCTACACTTGTTGTATTCGGCGCATGTGTCAAATAAAGTTTGATTTGACTTGATTTGAACACAGTTAGATAGAGAGACAGTTACACAACAGACCACAAAACAGTTAGAGAGACAGAGAGAGAACCACACAGTGCTGGGAGGACAGAAACAACAGAGAAGATGATGAACACAGAGGTGACACCAGTGGCAGAAGGTGTTAGTGTAGAGTAAGCAGGAACAGCAGTAAGCAGAGATGTGACTGTGTGTTGGTCTGTCTTGAGGGTAGGGGGTGTTGGTCTGAGTCAGGTTGAAAGGGAGGAATTGTGATTGTGGTGGACAGGAGACTCAGAATACATCAGACTGTTCCTATGTACTTGTGCTATGACCTTTTGCTAGTGAAATCACTGGTCCAAATACCTGCAGCTTGTGATGGCACTGTATTGTATTTATGCTTTATCAATTACTCAGTGGTGTAAAATATTTAAGTAGTCCTTTCAAGTATCTTTACTTAAGTCGTTTTTTGGGGTATCTGTACTTTACTTTACTATTTATATTTTTGACTACTTTTACTTCACTACATTCCTAAAGAAAATAATGTACTTTTTACTCAATACATTTTCCCTGACAACCTAAAGTTACATGATTTGATTTATCTTAATATTATAGAGTCATCTTCAGGATGCCCAGCCCACATTTTGAATGCTCAGGCAGGACAACTATTCCCTAGGTCGTTGCTGTTTGTTAGGTCTGCTTCCAACTCACACCCTCAAACACATAGATCCCCTGAACGCAGCTCACTCTCCAGATCCCAATCACCTGCATTCTAATCACCTGTTCACACACCTGTATGTCATTATCACTAGAGGTCGATGGATTATGATTTTTCAACGCCGATACCGATACCGATTATTGGAGGACCAAAAAAGCAGCGGCCGATTTTTTTATAATAATGAAAATTACAACAATACTGAATGAACACTTATTTTAACTTAATATAATACATCAATAAAATCAATTTAGCCTCAAGTAAATAATGAAACATGTTCAATTTGGTTTAAATAATGCAAAAACAAAGTGTTGGAGAAGAAAGTAAAAGTGCAATTTGTGCCATGTAAGAAAGCTAACGTTTAAGTTCCTTGTTCAGAACATGAGAACATATGAAAACTGGTGGTTCCTTTTAACATGAGTCTTCAATATTCCCAGGTAAGAAGTTTTAGGTTGTAGTTATTATAGGAATTATAGGACTATTTCTCTCTATACGATTTGTATTTCATATACCTTTGACTATTGGATGTTCTTATAGGCACTATAGTATTGCCAGTGTAACAGTATAGCTTCCATCCCTCTCCTCGCCGCTACCTGGGCTCGAACCAGGAACACATCGACAACAGCCACCCTCGAAGCAGCGTTACCCATGCAGAGCAAGGGGAACAACTACTCCAAGTCTCAGAGCGAGTGACGTTTGAAACGCTATTAGCGTGCACCCCGCTAACTAGCTAGCCATTTCACATCGGTTACACCAGCCTAATCTCGGGAGTTGATAGGCTTGAAGTCATAAACAGCTCAATGCTTGAAGCATTGCGAAGAGCTGCTGGCAAAACGCACGAAAGTGCTGTTTGAATGAATGCTTACGAGCCTGCTGGTGCCTCCCATCACTCAGTCAGACTGCTCTATCAAATCATAGACTTAATTATAACATAATAACACACAGAAATACGAGCCTTAGGTCATTAATATGGTCGAATCCAGAAACTATCATCTCGAAAACAAAACGTTTATTCTTTCAGTGAACTACGGAACCGTTCCGTATTTTATCTAACGGGTGGCATCCATAAGTCTAAATATTCCTGTTACATTGCACAACCTTCAATGTTATATCATAATTACGTAATAATTCTGGCAAAGTAGTTCGCAATCGGCCATTCCGATTAACCGATTAATCTAATTATCACACACTATTTAGTTCAGTTCTTTTTAACCCCATCACTGTGAGGTATTGTTTGTTTTGTGACACATGTCTTTCAGAGCTCTGGTTGTCCTGTAATTTACTCCTCCTGTGTATGATAGTTTTTGCCTGCCTCACTAACGACGTCTTTTGCGTATTCCCCGCCTGTATTTTAACCTATCGGATTTCCTGTTGTCAACCTATTGCCTGATTTCCCGGACTACGTTACTAGCCTTTTCCCTGCCTGTACCGTTGCCCTTTTGGACCCCCTGTGTATGACCTTCTGCCTGCCCCTGGACCCAGCTACCTGCCTCCTCCTGTGGTCCTTTACAATAAACACCTGCTGCACCCTGCACTTGAAACCAGCTCTCTGTCTCCCCTCGTGTTCATTACACTGTTAATGAAAATGTGTTTTCAGTCAACTTTATCTGGTAAAATAAGGGGGAAAAAATGCATAAAAATACACCAATCAATATACCGCATTGTCATCACTATTGCCTCTGATCTGGCGGACTCACAGGTGTAAACACAGGTGCAGTATGATACAGGCGTAGATGGTGGAATGTTGTACTGCTGACATGTTGCTGTAGCAGGTGTGTGTGGTGTTGTGTGTGTGTGTGGTGTGTGTGTGTGTGTGTGTGTGTGTGTGTGTGGTGTGTGTGTGTGTGTGTGTGTGTGTGTGTGTGTGTGTGTGTGTGTGTGTGTGTGTGTGTGTGTGTGTGTACCTGTTGCATGTTGTGCATGTTCTGCTGCACGCAGGTGTGTGTGGTGTGTCGGGAAGTGTTCAGGGTCGTAAGGGCGGCAAGCCTTGCCTTGCTCCTTCCTCAGCAGCTCCACCTCATTCCTGTAGGCTCCAGCTGCCAACGCAGAGAGTCATTCTCCTCCCTCAGAGAGGCCCCAGACTGGCCCACACACACCTGGAGAGGAGGGGGGGGAGAATGTTAGACACAAGACACACACACCTGGAGAGGAGGAGGGGAGAGAGGGTTAGACACAAGACACACACCTGGGAGGAGGAGGGGAGAGAGGGTTAGACACAAGACACACACCTGGAGAGGAGGAGGGAGAGAGGGTTAGACACAAGACACACACACCTGGAGAGGAGGAGGGGAGAGAGGGTTAGACACAAGACAACACAACTGGAGAGGGAGGAGGGAGAGAGGGTTAGACACAAGACACACACCTGGAGAGGAGGAGGGGAGAGAGGTTAGACACAAGACACACACACCTGGGGAAGAGGGTTAGACACAAATACACACAAACACACACAAATACACATATGCATGCATGCACACATACACACAAAGACCAGGGATGTTTTCCAATACCTCGCAAGATCTACCTATTGGTAGATGGGTCAAAATAAAAAATGCAGACATTGAATATCCCTTTGAGTATGGTTTAGTTATTAATTACATTTAACATTACATTTAAGTCATTAGCAGACACTCTTATCCAGAGCGACTTACAAATTGGTGCATTCACCTTATGATATCCAGTGGAACAACCACTTTAAATAGTGCATCTAACTCTTTTAAGGGGGGGGGGTTAGAAGGATTACTTTATCCTATCCTAGGTATTCCTTAAAGAGGTGGGGTTCAGGTGTCTCCGGAAGGTGGTGATTGACTCGCTGACCTGGCGTCGTGAGGGAGTTTGTTCCACCATTGGGGTGCCAGAGCAGCGAACAGTTTTGACTGGGCTGAGCGGGAACTGTACTTCCTCAGAGGTAGGGAGGCGAGCAGGCCAGAGGTGGATGAACGATTACACATTGGATGGTGTATCAATACACCCAGTCACTACAAAGATACAGATGTCCTTCCTAACTCAGTTGCTGAAGAGGAAGGAAACCGCTCAGGGATTTCACCATGAGGCCAATTGTGACTTTAAAACAGTTACAGAGTTTAATGGTTGTGATAGGAGAAAATTGAAGATGGATCAACAACATTGTAATTACTCCACAATACTAACCTAAATGACAGAGTGAAAAGAAGGAAGCATTTACAGAATACAAATATTTCTAAAACATGTATCCTGTTTGCAATAAGGCACTAAAGTAAAACTGCTGAATATATTTTCAAGCATGGTGGTGGCTGCATCATGTTATGGGTATCCTTGTCATCGGCAAGCATACCAATATGATAAAAGTAAATGGAATGGAGCTAAACACAGGCATAATCCTAGAGGAATCCTTTCTGAAGGTACTGTATACTTTAGCAGTCTGGTGATTTATGAGCTACAGTGGCCTGCCATCATTAAAAGGTATAAGTGATTAGGGGCTAAGGGTTAAGGGCCAAGGGCTAGGGACTATGCCAGGGGTAAGTTTGAGATTGGGCTCGTGCCTGTCCTACCATTTTCCTCCATGCGTATCTTCTTACAGGGGCTCTCATCCGAGTCGTCGTCAGACATCTCCATCTCCTCCTCCCGGCGAATCCCCATGATCTCCTCACTGTGGGCATTCCTCAGCTCCTGTCACATCACAACACAAGGACCCCTCAGTGTCTCAGTACTATACACCCAGCGATATGCCTGCCTAAAAATGGTTCCAACCAGACTGCTCCTGGTAATGTGTTATAAAATAAAAATGATATAGGTTGTACCTTCAAACGAGTCTGTGGTGGAAGAGGATCAAATTGCCCCTAGACACTGATCTAACATCAGTTTTGTGTTTCACTTCCCGACGGGTTATGGATAGGATTTAGTTGGGTAGGGTAAACTGATCCGAGATCTGCAGTTTGAGCGCTTCATTTTTTCACATGATAAAGACAGAGGAGCATAGAAAACATATCATTCTTCCAGCTGCTCTGATAACTAGAAGTGTCTCAGCTGTGAGGCTGTCTAATACCACCACTGTGAAATCTCTCCTCAGATAAAGTAAATATGCTTAGCCAATGACTCAGCTATAGGAGAGTGTGATAGAGTTATGAGAGGAGAAGGGAGAGAGAGAGGTTTAGATGCAGGGCTTTGTTATGTGTGACTGTGAGCACAGAAAGCCTCAGCTGCAGTACTGAACCAGCCAGAGCTTTTTTCCTAGAAGCTACAGTAGGGCATGAAGACGGAGGGATCCAATGGTGTTTAGAGCCGTATCTGATCTCATGATTTCTGCAGTATCCATTATCAGTTCATATTCAAACTGTAACTTCATACTACTGTCATGGAGGATGTTGATACATACATCAATAGATAATTAATTCACAGCCATTTGTCATTCAGATAATCTATGACGCTTCAGGCTGCAGTGTTACAGTAATTACTTGAACTACTTGAACACTTACCAAGCATACTACTGACCCTTAACAAAGGATTTCACAATTGTGGCATGCTAGCAGACTCACTCCATAGTGTGTACTGTTACTGTGTGTCGCTTCTTCCAAAGCAATGCCTTACCTCTGGTTGCTCTGACAATAGACATGGCATGATTCCTTTCTCACTGACTTGACTTAGAGACATGTACTGTATGAACATAGACGTCTTACAGTATGAATTAGGCTTGGGCGGTATACTGTACTGTATGCGTTTTTTTAATGTTTGGAAATAAATAGCCCGGTATGGTACAGGAACAGTATGAAGGCATGAACATCTGGATACCGCCCAACCCTAGTATGAATGGTCACATTAGGTTAACATCTGTCCTGATAACTCTGGCACCCACAGATAGGCACCCTCATATACCTGGTCATTACTTTCAATTCACTTCAATACATCGTCATAGTCTCCAAATGGCCAAATTAAAACCAATAATAATCTGTGTTTCTACAACCAAAAATATCTAGATTCCATGAGATTTATAGGATGTTTTTGTTTAGTTCTAATAAAAGTGATAACGAACATTTATACCATGATATTGTTGAATACTCGTTTCTGATTGGTTTGAAGGGCATTCTAGAGAGTGCATTATTTCCCTAGAACGCACAGTATCATTGTACGGTATAATCCAATGGCTATGAAGTTCATTCTTACATGTTCTATTTTTGAACTGCTTTTGAAAGCAAAAGTCGAATTGAAAACATTATTGGCAAAGTTGAATTCGATTTTCATAATAGCAAGCTAGGATGATGGTTTTGTTAGCTAAGGTAACATGTCTGTTTGCCTGGTTACCAAGGCAACTACTGTAGCTATCTAGCTAGATAGTAAACCTGCTAGCTAATTCAGTGGATGTTGTCACATTTCTACTGGCAAATTAATACATTTCTAGCGGCTAATATGTTAATTTATAGCCATGATATAAAAGGGATAATCAACTCAGGGCTCTATGCGTTCTATAGAAAATAATGCAACTCCGTGGAAGGTTAGTTCCACTCCACTAACACGTCGTGGAATACACTTTCCATTTCGTGCGCTATTTTTCAGAGAACGCATAGCCTCTCGTTGATTATCCCTTACGTAATGAATAATCCAGAAATGCTGACTCGTTGTACTCCCAATGAATTATTGATCTGTCTTAACCATGGAAGCCCCTGTTGCCATAGCACCCACTCACGCTTTTTGTACTATTTACAAGTGTGAATTGGAAATGTGTTTTTTGTATTTCCCAACTCTCCCTCAGAGAGCGGGGTCACAGCCAGGGTCTGCCATAATAAACAGGTTAAGTACCTTGCGTAAAGGCACATCGACAGATTTTTCACCTTGTCGGCTCAGGGATTCGAACACACGGTTAACTGATGATCTAACCGCTAAGCTACCTGCCGCCTCTGTGTGAGTGCGTGTGTACGTGTGCGTTTCATCGATGTGAGGAAAAAGTCTACGAATGGCACTGTAGAAGAGAAACACACAGCATCAGAAGATCAGAACAGCATGGCTGTCTGTCCATCTGTCTGTGTATCTGTGAGGCCACAGCAGTCTGTCCATCTGTCTGTGTAGCTGTGAGGCCACAGCTGTCTGTCCATCTGCCTGTCCATCTGTCTGTGTATCTGTGAGGCCACAGCAGTCTGCAACAACAGCCAAATGAAACACAGTAGGACTCATGTCAACCCGGCTAGAGTGTCTGTCTGTTAACCTGTCCTGAGGAGTCCAAACATGACAAGGAATAAGGGGGTAAGGAGAGAGTACCAACCTCACACTGCTTTCTCCAAATGTCTATGTTCTTGCGCTGCGCTTTAGAGAAATGGTCCCATGCCTTCTGCCTGGAGGCAGCGGTGAACACAGCCGTGATCTGCTCGACTTGGGGTGAACAGGGGAGTCAAGACAAGACAAGGCTTTATGTAGAGCTTAGATCCTACTGCACCACCCAGGCACAACAGCACACAGAGGAGACACTAGGGAGCTTCATCCTGCCAGCCTGGGTTAGTAGACCCCATTGCATTTACCTGTACCACCCACCAACATATCATTGCTGTGGGATGAAAGCTTCTTATCTCCAAAACAGAAACTTTTCAGGAAATGTAAAAAGACGTCCATATTTTGTCATTAAAGTTGGAATCTCATTTAGGTGAAACGTCTTCACGGGTCGGCCCAGGCACATTTGTTATTGTTTTTGTGTTTGTTATTAAAGGAAGAAAGGAGCATTCGGCCTCTTGGTAAAAAATATTGTTGTACATACTCTGCTGTTCTATCACGCGTGCAATGAAAAAAAAGTGTTTGTTGTTTAAGGTAACGTCTTTGTTGTCGTAATATCGCAAAAGGACGTGGCAGTTTCACCGCTATGGTTCCAGATTTAACGAACATACAATTATGAAACTTCAGAAGCTATTTTGAATAAATGTTCTTGGTCGTAGAGTCTTTGGAAATAATTGAGTTACAAGGTTTTCATCTGACAGCGATGATATTAAGAATCATTGGGTGGGTTGTGATTTTGACACATTGTTTTTGTTGGTTTGTAGAGCCTGATATGGTTAAATGCTGGTCATTGTATTACCTGGTGTCTCCTCCCCAGTGCTGAACAGTACTTACATCTCATACCTGCTGATTCAGTTCCATCAGGACTGTCAAAGACAACATTCTACAATGGGTGGCTGGCTTGTGATACTAAATGTTTTAATGGATAGAGTAGGTCTAGACATACTATTGAACTTACATAAAATGTGTCTTTAATTTGTCCTGAATCATTCCTAACTCTTTTAGGAAGTGACTGCAGTCATCACTATCCTTTCCTCCAGTAGAAGGTTGTCTTTAAAGTGTTGCTCTGTTCTAATTGCATACTGTCATATTCCTCTTCAGTAAACAACAGGAGGTTTAAAAAGTGTCACTATTACTACTGGACAAGTGCACTGTGACCACATCAACATTAAAACTACACCCCCTCATCATCCCCTCTTCTGGTGATTCTGGATCTCTGCACTTTTCATATTAAAGCAGCACCAGAGGACTATATAGCTCCGTTTTATTACCCGGTGTTGAACACAACAAATACCATTCAAAATAGCACCATTTAAACATTCATAAGACGTTGATGAATCTTGTTGTCATCTCATTGTCTTTCCAGATTGTATTTCATATAATTTCAATATCAGTCCGTACTGTACAGTGACATTGTTTGAGAGTGCCTGCTGGAGAGATACAGTTCTACGATGCCTACCTGGGAGTTAGGTAGATCAGCTGGTCCTCTCCTGTAGAAAGTTCAGGACACTGTACTGTACTTACCTCTGTCTGGTCTCTGACCTCTGTCATCCTCCCTAACTACTGGCTTATCACTGTACAGCTGTATAGAACAACTGGTCTTTAGTGCTATGTGAAGGTTCCTGTAGTACACTGTGTCTAGGAAGGGTTTATGAGAATAAAGTGTCACAGGTAGTGTATAGTGTGTCTAGTTAGATGCTTACACTGAGTCAATATGGCCAGCAGGGCATTTTTAAACGTCTCCTTGGCTAGCTCCATCTCCTCCTCGTGCTGGGCCTTCTCACTCATCAGCCTCCGGACGTGGCTATTGGCCGACTGGATCATAGAATAGAAGTTATTGGCCGACCGCCGGTTGACCTCACCACGGTCGATCCACGTGAACAGGACCGCAGTCGCCTCACTGAACGTATGGTCATCTGGAGGAGGATGATGGGGGAGGGGATTTAGGGTAAGGTTTTTAAACCGTGAAAGCCTATGAAACTGTACATTGGTATTCCTTGAAATGAACTACACTGAACAAAAATATAAATGCAACATGCAACAATTTCAAAGATTTTACTGAGTTACAGTTCATATAAGGAAATGTGTCAATTAAAATTCATTAGGCCCTAATCGATGGATTTCACATGACAGAGAATATAGATATGCATCTGTTGGTCACCGATACCTAAAAAAAAAAGGTAGGGCCGTGGATCAGAAAACCAGTTAGTATCTGCTGTAACTACCATTTGCCTCATGCAGGGCGACATATCTCCTTCACATAGAGTTGATCAGGCTGTTGATTGTGGCCTGTGGCATGTTGCCCCACTCCTCTTCAATGGCTGTGTGAAGTTGCTGGATATTTGTGAGAACTGGAACTCTGTTGTACACGTCGATCCAGAGCATCTCAAATATGCTCAATGGGTGACATGTCTGGTGAGTATGCAGGCCATGGAAGAACTGGGACATTTCAGCTTCCAGGAATTGTGTACAGATCCTTGCGACATGGGGCCGTGCATTATCATGCTGAAACATGAGGTGATGGAGGCAGACCAATGGCACAACAATTGGCCGCAGGATTTCGTCACGTTATCTCTGTGCATTCAAATTGCCATCAATAACATTGAATTGTGTTTGTTGTCCGTAGCTTATGCCTGTCCATAGCACAACCCCACCGCCACCATGGGGCACTCTGTTCACAACATTAACATCAGAAACCCACTCGCCCACACGACTCCATACACACTGTCTGTCATCTGCCTGGTACAGTTGAAACAGGTGTTCATCCGTTAGAGCACACTTCTCCAGCGTGCCAGTGACCATCGAAGGTGAGTATTTGCCCACAGAAGTAGGTTACGATGTCAAACTGCATTCAGGTCAAGACCCTGGTGAGGACGACTATCACGTAAATGAGCTTCCTTGAGATGGTTTCTGACAGGTGGCCCTTCTCAGACGATCCCGTAGGTGAAGAAGCCGGATGTGGAGGTCCTGGATTGGCGTGGTTACACGTGATCTGCGGTTATGAGGCCGCAGATCGTACTGCCAAATCCGACGTACTGCCAAACTCTCTAAAACAACGTTGGAGGTGGTTTATGGTAGAGAAATTAACATTTAATTATCTGGCAACCGCTCTGGTGGACATTCCTGTAGTCAGCATGCCAATTGTATGCACCCTCCCTCATTGTGTTGTGTGACAAAACTGCACATTTTAGAGTGGCCTTTTTCATCCCAGCACAAGGTACACCTGTGTGATGATCATGCTGTTTAATCAGCTTGTTGATATGCCACACCTGTCAGGTGGATGGATTATCTTGGTAAAGTAGAAATGGTCACACAGGGAGGTAAACACATTTGTGCACAAAAATACGCTTTTGTGCGTATGAAACCTTTTATTTTATTTCAGCTCATGAAACACTTTACATGTTGCATTTATATTTTTGTTCAGTGTATACTGCCATGTACTTTGAATAAATTATATTTCTCTTTCCTTTATGCTTCAGTGCACAGGAACAGAACAGCATGGGGAGATTAACTATCAGACTGTTTCATATCTTCTGAGTGTCTTTGGATGAGACAGTCTTCTGTGCATTTATGGGTTTGAATCAACAGAAACTAGTCATTGAGTGAGCATAGCCTTTTTAACAGTCTGTGTCTCGGTGGGCCTTTGTTGAGCGTATTCTTCACATTTGAATAATAATTGAAAAGTGCCACAGAGCCGCGTCCGATCGCATAGCGCAGAGTGAATTAAAAATCGTTTAATGAGCTCAATACCCACTGCAACACGACCTGAGAGCACACTGTCGCTTGGTTGAAAACACTTTTCACCGCACAGCTCTAGTGCTATTCAAAAGAGGCAGCAGAGTGCAATCATACAATCATATTATAGAGAAGTCACATGCACAACACAGGGAATAATGGAAGTCTATTTCCCCAGCCTTTTCAATGAATAATCAAAGCAAAATATCTCTCTGTGTTTGGCTCAGTGTAATGAAAACCTTCTTGGAGAACCTAACATCTCTATAGTAATAGCCAGTGGTGTAGTGGAGGGTAAACCTTTCTTTATTTTGTGCAAGCGTTTACCCACCCATCGCTTGATAGGTGTGTGACACAGACTCACACACATATAAACACACACACACACACTCTTGCTCGCCCTCTTCGCTCCCCTCCTCTCTCTCTGCCATCTGTTGTGACCAACAGTCAGGCAATCTCTAGTACTGCAGCCTCAGTGTAAAGGCTATAAACGTCCGTTCATAGAAGCAGCTGTATGTGAGTTTAGAGAGAGACAGAGTAATGCGCTGTAATGTGGTAATGAATATGATTAAGGTATTTACCCGCCTGAGAATGTAAAAGCATTAACCAGAGGCTGTTTGAATGAATATGATTATGGAGAAACAGAACACTTTCAAACACCGCTCTGAACAGAGAGCAGAGACAGTGGAACAGGGGGACAAGGAGGATCACACAGAGAGAGAGAGAGATGCAATATGAGCAGGAAAGCAGAGAATTGGAAAATAAATAAAGCATCAGCGATGGGAATGAGGAGACAGGACGACACACATTTCCCACCAGCGTGATGAAGAAATCTAGGAATTCTGAGCTCCAGGGGATGTGATGAAGGGAAGGGAGGGGTGTCCAATAAGGGGAGCACGACATCTCCCAGCCGTGACCCTTTACTATCATACGCTTCATTGAGAGATGATAGACAAAAATACTTTCTGCTTGTATCAATGGGACTCCTCCAATAGTTAATGTGACATGTCTGTTCTTACTGCCATAGGAAAAGGAAAGGGAGAGAGGGAGAGAGAGAGGAGGGAATTTTGATGAGGTGTTGTGATGCAGTTAGTTTCATGTCAGCACTCTCTGTCTCTGTCTCTGTCTCTGTCTCTGTCTCTGTCTCTGTCTCTGTCTCTGTCTCTGTGTGTCTTCTGTGTCGTCTCTGTCTGTGTCTCTGTGCGTCTCTGTCGTCTCTGTGCGTCTCTGTGTCTCTGTGTCTCTCTGTGTCTCTCTCTCTCTTCTCTCTCTCTCGCTCTTCTCTCTCTCTCTCTTCTCTCTCTCTCTCTCTCTCTCTCTCTCTCTCTCTCTCTCTCTCGTCTTCTCTTCTCTCTCTCTCTCTCTCTCTCTCTCTCTCTCTCTCTCTCTCTCTGCTCTCTCTCTCTCTCTCTCTCTCTCTCTGTCTCTCTCTCTCTCTCTCCTCTCTCTCTCTCTGTCTCTCTCTGTCTCTCTGTCTCTCTGTTCTTCTCTCTCTCTCTGTCTCTCTGTCTCTCTGTCTCGTCTCTCTGTCTCTCTGTCTCTGTCTCTGTCTACTGTCTGTCTGTCTCTGTCTCTGTCTCTGTCTCTGTTCTCTCTCTCTCTCTCTCTCTCGCTTGCCTCGTCGTCTCTCTTCATATTGAGCTGTATTGGAGATGCAGTGTCTGATCCCCTTTGGGCTTCTTCAGCAGAGAGAGAGAGACAGGTGGGATGCAGCCGGGATGCACCATGTGGGGAGACAGCGGGGGGGTTGGGAGCTGACTGATGGCTGATGAGATAGAGGGGGCAACAGAGTCAAACTCTCCTATCAGATGTCATAACACTAGCTCTCTGTCCAGGAAGGATTTCAGATCCACATATTAAGGTAATGCTACTGGGAAGGTTCTAATAACAGTGTTGAGGGTGTCATAAGGAAGGAAAATGATAACCATGACTGTATTTCTCATGCAGAGAGAGGATGTGTAGTAATCAGACAGTTCTAGCAGACAGTGGTTTAGATCTTACTTACCCGCTAGCACACACAGCGGGGTGATGGGAGAAATGATGGGAGAAATGATGATGATGGGAGAAATGAGAAATGAAAAGTTTATTTTTCTAATCTAACCATTTTCATATTTACTTACGTCTGACATTTCTTAATATCAATTTGACATGACAGAGGAATGGTACATTGCTCTAAATGATACGAAGACAATATTCATGAGAAGGTGCATTATAGATTATTCCTATACTGTAAATTAGGACGGGGTCTGTAAAACAGTGTGCAGCTCGGACCTTTACACACATTTATACACCACCATGGCCCGCCTGCAGCACACACACAGCGGGGGGGCAGCTGCTAGAGGCACAGCTGGACATAGTGCTAGAGGGTGGGGGTGACACACACACACATCATGCTCATTGGTCCACTCACCTTTCAATCTCTCCGCCAGCTGTCCCGCCTCATGCTCGGAGAAATGCATGATGGGAGGTGGCGAGGGTGGACGGAGGAAGTCTTCGTGGATCTTGCGTCGGTGTCGTTCCTCCCTGGCCAGCAGCCTCTGTTGACATTCCCACTCATACAGGTCGTCTCTGGCCTGAGCAAAGTCCACGTGCATCCTCCCTGAGTCCTTCTTATCTGTACTGGAGCGGATACGCATCCGTACCCTGGGAAACATGGCAGTTAGCAGTCAGATACATTAACACAACCATACAGATACATTCAACACACAGACAACACACAGACACAAATTGTGTATACAGTCATGTAAATCATACAGTCAAATACAATCAAAGTATACAGTATTACAAATGCCTACATTCTCTACACCACGTACACCACAAAGACCATTACAAACCAAAAGGACAAACTCTACATTTTCAACTATTCATAATGTTAAAATATTCTCTAGTCCTCCTCATGGCATATTCACATCTCCAGCCTGCATAGCTCGCGTCTATTTTCTTTCACTCCAGCCTGCATAGCTGCCGTCTATTTCTTCACCTCCAGCCTGCATAGGTGCCGTCTATTTCTTTCACCTCCAGCCTGCATAGCTACAGTCTATTTCTTTCACCTCCAGCCTGCATAGCTAAGTCCTATTTCTTTTCACTCCAGCCTGCATAGCTGCCGTCTATTTCTTTCACTCTCAGCTGCAATAGTACAGTCTATTTCTTTCTCTCCAGCCTGCATAGGTACAGTCTATTTCTTTCACTCCAGCCTGCATAGCTAGTCTATTTCTTTCACCTCCAGCCTGCATAGCTACAGTCTATTTTATTTCACCTCCAGCCCTGCATAGGTACAGTCTATTTCTTTGCACCTCAGCCTGCATAGGTAGCAGTCTATTTCTTCTCCTCCAGCCTGCATAGCTACAGTCTATTTCTTTCTCATCCAGCCTGCAATAGGTACAGTCTATTTCTTTCACCTCCAGCTGCATAGGTGCCGTCTATTTCTTTCACCTCCAGCCTGCATAGCTACAGTCTATTTTTTCACCTCAGCCTGCATAGCTAAAGTTATTTTTTCACCTCCAGCCTGCATAGGTGCCCGTCTATTTCTTTTCACCTCCAGCCTGCATAGCTACAGTCTATTTCTTTCTCCTCCAGCGCTGCATAGGTACAGTCTATTTCTTTCACGCTCCAGCCTGCATAGCTACAGTCTATTTCTTTCCTCCAGCCTGCATCGGCTACAGTCTATTTCTTTCACCTCCAGCCTGCATAGCTACAGGTCTATTTCTTTCACCTCCAGCCTGCATAGCGCAGTCTATTTCTTTCACCTCCAGCCTGCATAGTAAGTCTATTTCTTTCCCTCCAGCCTCCATAGGTACAGTCTATTTCTTTCACCTCCAGCCTGCATAGGCTACAGTCTATTTCTTTCACCTCCAGCCTGCATAGCTTACAGTCTATTTCTTTCACCTCCAGCCTGCATAGGTACAGTCTATTTCTTTCACCTCCAGCTGCATAGGTACAGTCTATTTCTTTCTCCTCCAGCTCTGCATAGCTACAGTCTATTTTCTTTCTCCTCCAGGCTGGCCTAGGTACAGTCTATTTCTTTCACTGCCAGCTGCATAGCTACAGTCTAACTTTTTTTCACCTCCAGCCTGCATAGCTGCCGTCTATTTCTTTCACCTCCAGCCTGCATATAAGTCTATTTCTTTCTCCTCACCTGCATAGGTACAGTCTATTTCTTTCACCTCCAGCCTGCATAGCTTACACGTCTATTGTCTTTCACCTCCAGCCTGCCATAGCTACAGTCTATTTATTTCACTCCAGCGTCCTGCATAGTACAAGTTATTTCTTTTCACCTCCAGCCTGCATAGGTACAGTCTATTTCTTTCTCTCCTCCAGCCTGCATAGCTACAGTCTATTTTCTTTTCCTCCAGCTGCATAGGTACAGTCTATTTCTTTCACCTCCAGCTGCATAGTCATCTATTTTCTTTCACCTCCAGCCTGCATAGCTCCAGTCTATTTCTTCTCACCTCCAGCCTGCATAGCTTACAGTCTATTTCTTTCCCTCCAGCCTGCAATAGCTACAGTCTACTTTCTTTCACCTCCAGCCTGCATAGCTACAGTCTATTTCTTTCACCTCCAGCCTGCATAGGTACAGTCTATTTCTTTCACCCTCAGCTGCATAGGTAGCAGTCTATTTCTTCCCTCCAGCCTGCATAGCTACAGTTATTTCTTTCTCCTCCAGCCCCTGCCATAGGCTACAGTCTATTTTCTTTCACCTCCAGCCTGCATAGCTACAGTCTATTTTCTTTCTCCTCAGCCTGCATAGCTACAGTCTATTTTTTTCCCTCCAGCTTGCATAGCTACAGTCTATTTTTTCACCGTCCAGCCTGCATAGCTACAGTCTATTTTTTTCCTCCAAGCCTGCATGGTACAGTCTATTTCTTTTCACCTCCAGCCTGCATAGCTACAGTCTATTTCTTTCACCTCCAGCCTGCATAGGCTACAGTCTATTTTCTTTCACCTCCAGCCTGCAATAGCTTGCAGTCTATTTCTTTCCCTCCAGCCTGCATAGCTACAGTCTATTTCTTTCACCTCCAGCCTGCATAGCTACAGTCTATTTCTTTCACCTCCAGCCTGCATAGCTAGCCGTCTATTTCTTTTCACCTCCAGCCTGCATAGCTACAGTCTTATTTCTTTCACCTCCAGCCTGCATAGGTACAGTCTATTTCTTTCTCTCCAGCCTGGCATAGCTACAGTCTATTTCTTTCACCTCCAGCCTGCATAGGTACAGTCATCATTTAATTTCTCTCTTCTGCTTTCAGTGTCAAACCTCAAAGGTCGCTGTTTTAACTCCTCTACAGTGTTCATAATGTTAATACATACTCTATTAAAACAGAATACTTTAAACTGCTGCAAACATATACAATAGTTATGCTGACCCCTGACCAGAGAGGTAGAGGATTGTGTCTATATGTTGTGTGTATAGTATAGCATTTGCATGGTATAGTATAGTATACAATACTAAAGCACAGTATAGCATAGTAAAGTAAAGCATACCGTAGTATAGTAAAGTATAGTATAGTAAAGTATACAGTAGTATATTAAAGTATAGTATAGTAAAGTATACAGTAGTATAGTAAAGTCAAGTATAGTATAGTATTGACCGGAGAGGTAGACAGCATTGTATATAAGTTGTGTGTATAGACATAGTATTGGTATAGTACTGACCAGAGAGGTAGACAGCATTGTATATAAATTGTGTGTATAGATATAGTATTGGTATAGTATAGTACTGACCAGAGAGGTAGACAGCATTGTATATAAGTTGTGTGTATAGATATAGTATTGGTATAGTACTGACCAGAGAGGTAGAGGGACTTGTCCACCATGAACTCCTCACTGAAGCGGATGTGACAGAAGTTCTTCTTGCTCTTCCTGATAGCGATGATCTCACCACACTGATCAAACACCTCCCTGACGATCTCCTCGCTAGCATTCTCCGGCAGACCCCCCACAAACACCGTCTTACACCCTGGGGGCCGCTCCCGTGTTGACGGAGGAGGCAGGTCTGGAACATCATACATGCTCTGGTCACATCTAATGGCAATTCTTGTGACCATATTACGGACAGTCAATATATGAATGCATTTATACTCATTTAGAAAAGCATGCAAGAGTGTGTACGTCGGTGTGTGTGTGTGTGCGCCCGTGTGTGTGTGTGTGTGCGTGCGTGCGTGTGTGTGTGTTTGTGTGCACACGCATGGGTGTGTGTTGGTGCGTGTGTGAGTCTTACTGGGGTTCTGAGGGAACAGGGTACAGCTCTGGCAGTGGATGATCTCCTTGATGATGGGC
>NC_036839.1:30561726-30565362 GCF_002910315.2 Salvelinus sp. IW2-2015
TCTCCCTTCCTCCTCTTTCCCTCTCATTCGCTCTCTCTCACTCCCTGTCTCGTCCCTTCCTCGCTCCTTCCGCTCTCCCATTTTCTCTCCCACTCTTTCTCCATCTCTCTCTCTCCCACTCTCTCTCCCTCTCTCTCTCTCTCTCTCCCTCTCTCTCTTGCACTTTATCGCTCCCTCCCACTCTCCCCTTTTCTCTTCCACTCTCTCTCTCACACCTTTTCTCTCCCTCCCTCACCTTTTCTCTCCCTCTCAGTTTCTCTCACTCTCTCACCTTTTCTCCCTCCCTCCCTCCCTCCCTCCCATTTTCTCTTCCACTTTTTCTCACTTTATCTCTCTCTCGCTCTCTCTCCCTCCCTCTTCATCTCTCTTCCTCTTTCACTCTTTCCCGCTCGTGCCTGCTCTCTCCCACTCTCTCCCTTCCTCTCTCTCCCAGTTTCCGTGACAACACGTCTTCCTGCTTTCTGTCAAATGTCTTATGGGGTGAGTCAGTCATCTGACCATTAACCCCTAACCCTCCCACCTAATTACACCGCAATCAGCAAGACATTGTTACTGACGTCCTAGTTCCGGCCATACAGACAAACATTCACACATGTACACAGAATTACATGTAAGTCTTGTTCAATAGCAGCCCCCCTCTCGCTCCCTCTCTCTCCCTTGCTCTCTCCTGCTCTCGCTCTCTCCCCTTTTCTCTCCCACTCTCTCCCTCTCTCCCACTCTTTCTCTCATCTCTCTCTTTCGCTCCCTTTCTCTGCCCTTTTTTCTCTCCAACTCTCTCTCTTTCTCTCTCTCTCTCACGCTCTGTCAGACATACACACACAAATACCTCCAAACGAGACCCAGCTGACCAGGCACTCAGTTGCCGTGACAACACGTCTTCCTGCATTCTGTCAAATGTCTTATGGGCTGACCTTTAACCACTAACTCAATCAATGGTTGTTCTGAGAAAAGTCCCATTTCCCTGTGAAATGTGTCAGAATTCTGATTGATCCCTGATTGGCATAATGAGGTAATGTAGGAATGTGACACTGTACTGTAAGTCAATGAACACAGGACCCTATAGACGATTCAATTCAATCAAAATATCAACTGTTCATTTTTCGAGGAGAGGCTACCGGTATGTGGTATTCAATACGTGTTCTGAGAAAGCATGCATTTGCTCCAATTCCATATTTTTATTTTGTGTTATTCTGGTTTATAGTTTCCTAAGGGGCTGTAGTTAGCTGCAGTGTGATCTGTATTCCTGTCACGCCTCTGTCGTCTCAGACCACCCCGCAGTAATCATCATTATTCAACTCTGACACCAGGAAATCAAGTCAGCCGCTACACCACCCAGCCGTAACTAAGATACAATCATATTAATAGTTTTTCATTAACAACAGTTTTCCTTCCTTTAAATAGCTCTGGGATACCTTCAGTTCTGTGGGTTTTGGAGCGAGGCCCATTTCTGAAACTTTTATTCCCACTTGGCTGACAAATACAGTTATCTTTAGAGTTACCTGCTGTATGTCAACACATTCCTTTGTCTTTAGGCTGATAGGACATGCCACTGTTCTCATCACAAACACATTATGAACACTGCCCTGCACTAGGAATAACAATGACACACAGAAACACACCGTCAACATTTTATTACAATCAGGCCAATAGGCGAGGTTGATGAATTTCAGGATTGCGAAAACAAGCCCTTTTGAGGACAGTCCCATACAATATCTTATAACAGTAGCTCCAGTCATGTTCAGTATGAGGACTATGTCATCGTTGTGACTCTGGGCTTTTAGAAGCATCAGCCCACTCCAGAGCCTAACTACGCTGAACAGCTTTATACACAGACACCTCCATTTGGTATGCTGTTCCTATCCAAAGTCAATCATGTATCCAATGGGGCACAGTAGACAACATCTACTCTACTGTCACACATAAACACTAGGCAATATTTTATCCTCCACTGTCTGTCCTTCGGCGCTCTCTCTCCCTCTCTCCCTCTCTCCCTTTCTCCCTATCTCTCTCCCTCCCTCCCTCCCCCCTCTCATTATTTGTCTATCTCTCCAGGTGGTACCAGCGTGATGCTGAGTAGTGAGGTAATGTAGCATCACAAACATAAATATATACCTCTCCTCTCTCTTCCCCTCTCCCTCTGTTCCTGTTCTCTCTCTCCTCTCCGCCCTGTTTTCACTGCAGCCTGATGGAGCAGCTTACCCTCCTGACAAGTGACAAGGCTGTTTCTCTTCCCCCCTCTCTCTGTGTCAAATTTCTTATTTTCTCCTTTATTCCTTCCCCCTTCTCTCAGCTAAACCTCCTCTCCCTCTCTGTACACTCCTCCACCTCCTCTTTCCATCCCAAATCCCTGTTATTTTTGTACACCCTCCCTCTCCCTCATTCCCTAACCCCTTCTCTCCCTCTGATCTCTCATCTTCCTCCTCTCCTCCTCTCTCTCCTTCCCTTCTCTCTTGTGGTCGTCCGTAGATACCCAGCCCTGCCGAGTATTTGCGCTCACTTTCACACAGCATTAAATATTCACAACAGAACACGTGTCCTCTTCAACATTCAGGAGCTCACTTGAAATCTCTGAATCTTTCACAAGCAGACGCAGCAACGCTCAAACCTAGAACCGCTTGGCACAGACACACACACACCAGACACACACACACCAGACACACACACACACACCAGACACACAACCACACACACTGAACACAAACATGGAGGACAGGGGAAAACGTTACAGGTCAACATTTCCAGGAGAGGGGTTGGCTCCGTTCCAAGCTCAATGTTGCATACTACATAGAATGAATCCATGTATTGGGCATGCATCCTAAATGGTAGGTTAGTATGGATAGGAGGGATTAACCCTAGACAAATGTTAGTAACAGGACAGTGTGGTACAAATAAATGTAAGATCTTCATTTGATTGCAGGAGAAGAGGAAATTTTAAACGTGTAGTGTATTTGAGGCTTTAAAAGGCTTCTGAAGTTTGTAATTTTCACTTAAAAATGTCAGACTTTATTTTCCCTTACGAAAAATGTATCAGCTCCTACAAAAATGTCCATTAATTATAATCTACGTAATAATTCACATTTTCTGTTAATGCAGGATTATTTTCCTGCTGTAGCAAACTGGCTCAAATTAAGATCCTACATCTGTAGCCCTGAACCGGAGAGAAGATCTAAATGTGTTCCACATATGTGTCCGGTGCATATCAGTCCCAAATGTTACGCAGGATGTCCATATTAAGAATAAAATAACATTCAGAAACCAACATTAGAGTTATAAGCTTCTCACTTGTTTCAAATAGATTTGATTCCACAGAAGTCAGAGGTTCCCATACATGCCCTGCTAAATTATCCAGTGATTCCATATGTCAGGGAAGATTCCAAACATCCCTTTGCTATCTTTGGCAGTTTGTCAAAAATGTCGGAGGAAAGGGTTCTTAACCATCGACTTCAACATTTGAACATTTTTCATTTACATTGACACATTTCTTGGAGATGACATTGGAAGAAGCTGTAACCAATCCGCATAAATGGTTCACTTCAGCCCTACACCCCACTGCAACACACACAAAATATCTCACACCCCACTGCAACACACACAAAATATCTCACACCCCACTGCAACACACACAAAATATCTCAC
>NC_036839.1:30565690-30591092 GCF_002910315.2 Salvelinus sp. IW2-2015
ACCCCACTGCATCAACAGATATATCACACCCCACTGCTACCACAGACTATCCTCACACCCACTGCTACACAGAATATCTACACGCCCATAGTAGGATTTTATCTTCCCTCCTCACACCAATTTCCGCAGTTCAATATTTTATGACCCCAGTGCAATATCATCTATCCTTTAACACACGGTCAATGGGGGTTCATATTGCATCAAATTTTAGATAGGGACAACTCCTGTGCTTTACAAACACGTATATTCAGGATCTCTCCATATACACATCTTATATCAGATCTCTCCTAGTATACAACCTCTTATATCAGATTCTCTTCCATATCACACATCTCTATATCTAGATCCTCTCCCAATTATACACACTTTATACAGATCTTCTCCTATATTTATCACACTCTTATATCAGACTTCTCCATAAACACCACTATTTAGCCCTATATAAACACTATATTGTCTCTCACATCACACTACATTATCCTCTCCTATACAATCTATCGATCTTCTCCCATGTACACACACTTATATCCAGATCTTCTCCATATACCACCTTTATTCAGATTCCTCTCCCATTTACAACATCTTATATCGATTCTTCCCCATACTCTATATCAGTTCTTTTATAAACACTCTAATATCAAGATCTCTCCCATATAACACATCCTTATAATCAGATCTCTCATATCCCAATACGATCCTAACACTCTTATATCAGATCTCTCATATACACCTCAATATCAGATACTTACTCATATACACAACTCTTATCATATCTCTCCCCATACACACTCTTATACAGAATCTCTTCCCATATACACATTTATAGCAGATCTCTCCCATTACCCTTTTTTCAATCACTCCTATAGTACACCATCTTATATCAGTCTCTTCCAATATAACAACTCATTATATCGTATCTTCATACACACACTTTATATCAATCTCTCCCACTAATACCATCTATATCAGATTCTCCCCACATACACACGACGTTATATAATCTCTCCCATATACAGCTTATATCAGATCTCTCCACATCACACACTCTCTATATAAATCTCTCATATACACACTCTTATATCAGATCTCTCCTATATACCACACTCTTATATCAGTTCTCCTCCATACTACACACTCGTATATCAGTCCCTCCATCTACACACTTTTTTTCTTTCTTTTTTTTCCCCAATTTCGTGGGTTTCCAATTGTTAGTAATTACCATTTGTCTATACGCTACAACTCCCGTATGGCTCGGAGAGACGAGGTTGAAAGCCATGCGTCCTCCGAAACACAACCAACCAAGCCGCACTGCTTCTTAACACAGCGGGCATCCAACCGATGCCAGCCGCACCAATGTTGTCGGGGAAACACCGTGCACCTGGCGACCTTGTTAGCCTGCACTGCGCCCGGCCCGCCACAGGAGTCGCTGGTGCGCGATGGACAAGGATATCCCTACCGCCAAACCCTCCTAACCCGGACGCCGCTAGGCCAATTGTGGTCGCCCACGGACCTCCCGGTCCGGCCGGCTGCACAGAGCCTGGTCGCGAACCCAGATCTCGTGGCACAGCTAGCGCTGCGATGCAGTGCCCTAGACCACTGCGCCACACACCTCTTATATCAGATCTCTCCCATAACACAAACTTATATTAGCTCACATTACTCTCAGCTCAGGAGTCTACATAATACATTGTGCAGTAAGAGTACTCTCTGTTAGTAGTTCATAGGCACAGTAGCGATGTGATTAAGAGCCAATAATTGAAAGGTTGCTTGTTCGAATCCCCAAGCAAATAGGTGAAAAATCTGCCGATGTGCATTGATCAAGGCACTTAACCCTATTGCTCCTGTAAATCGCTCTGGATAGAGGTGGTCTGCTAAATGACTAAAATATCAACGCAAAAAGCCATGCTAGGAAGCTGCTGCTCTACGTTTCAACAACGACCTTTCTACACAAAGAAATTGGTATTACAACAAAAAAGCCCTACTATTTGACTTACGTGTCTTCATATAGGAAACTTCTTTTAGGACTGACAGTCCTCCCTAGCAGTTGGGACATCATCATGCTCACAGCAAATGACCTTAATAAAGACTTTAGAAAAGCACCATTACATAACGAGAGAGAAAAAGAGAAGACAGAGAGAGGAGAGGCAGAGAAAGAGAACCGGAGAGAGAGAGAAAGAGAGAGAGAGAGAGAAAGAGAGAGAGAGAGAGAGAGAGAGAGAAGAGGAGAGCAGAGAGGCAGAAAAAGAAAAGAGATGAGAGCAGAAAAAGAGAGTCCAGATAAAGACAGAGAACAGAGAGAGGTGAGAGACGAGAGAAGAGAGAGCAGAAAAGAGAGGCAGAGAGAGAGCAGAAAAGAAGAGAGAGTGAGCAGAGAGACAGAGTGAGAGAGAGAGAGAGAGAGAGAGAGAGAGAGAGAGAGAGAGAGAGAGAGAGAGAGAGAGAGAGAGAGAGAGAGAGGTCATAGAGAGAGCACTTTGTGGAGGATGGTCACAGAAGCAAAGCCAAGCTTAATTTAATCCCATTGAAACCATCAGTTGAGCTTTGTGAGGAAAGATTGTATAAAACGATGGGCCTATATCAACACTATATGATTCAATATACACTGAACAAAAATATAAACGTAACATGCAACAATTTCAACACTTTTAGTTACAGTTACAGTTCATAAGGAAATCAATCAATTGAAATCAATTCATTAGGCCCTAGTCTATGGGTTTCACATGACAGACATGCAGATATGCATCTGCTGGTCACATATACCTTAAAAAAAAATAGGGGCGTGGATCAGAAAACCAGTCAGCCTCTGGTGTGACCAACATTTGCCTCATGCAGCGCGACACATCTCCTTCACATAGAGTTGATCAGGCTGTTGATTGTGGCCTGTGGAATGTTGTTCTACTTCTCTTCAATGGCTGTGTGAAGTTGCTGGATATTTGTGAGAACTGGAACACGCTGTTGTACACGTCGATCCAGAACATCTAAAATATGCTCAATGGGTGACATGTCTGGTGAGTATGCAGGCCATGGAAGAACTGGTACATTTCAGCTTCCCGGAATTGTGTACAGATCCTTGCGACATGGGGCCGTGCATTATCATGCTGAAACATGAGGTGATGGCGGCAGATGAATGGGACGAAAATGGGCCTCAGCATCGGTATCTCTGTGCATTGAAATGGGCCTCAGCATCGGTATCTCTGTGCATTGAAATGGCCATCGATAAAATTGTGTTTGTTGTATGTAGTTTATGCCTGCCCATACTATAACCCCACCGCCACCATGGGGAACTCTGTTCACAACGTTGACATCAGCAAACCACTTGCCTACACGGCGGCATACGCGTGGTCTACAGTTGTGAGGCCGGTTGGACGTACTGCCAAATTCTCTAAAACGACATTGGAGGCGGCTTATGATAGTGAAATGGACATTCAATTCTCTGACAACAACTCTGGTGGACATTTCTGCAGTCAGCATGCCAATTGTACATTCCCTCAAAACTTGAGACATGTGTGGCATTGTGTTGTGTGACAAAACTGCACATTTTAGAGTGGTGTTTTCTTGTCCCCAGCACAAGTCCTAGTTCTCAACTATGGGTGAGAACTAGGAGCCCTTTCTCCTGTAATGTGTTTGTGTTGGCTGTAGGCTGTGTTATGTTGCCTAAGCACCATTATTAGTTGATCAGGTTACTGATAATTATCCCTGTCTATTATTAGCTCTAAAACAGAGCAGCATCGGCCTCTCATAAAAACACTACTCTGCACAACAACCAGCAATTAACACCTGCTACTGGGGTCAGCGAGAGAGAGAGAGAGAGAGAGAGAGAGAGAGAGCGAGAGAGAGAGAGAGAGGAAAAACAGTCTCTCATAGAAACAGTATGCTACATAACAACCAGCAATTATTAACACCTACTACTACTGGGGTCAGAGAGAGAACGCACAGAAACACTACCTGTTCTAACAACCATATGAGGGGACAGCTATATTACAGGCCATACTGTTTCTGTCTTCATCTCCCCCATAGAAACAACAGTGACAGCACCATCAACAAAAACGGAAGGGATTTGTTGCAGCTCTGTCGAAGGCTGGGTCTGTACTATGTCAATGGTAGGTTACGCGGGATTCTTTGGGGAGATTGACCTATTGCTCACCTCTTGGCCACAGCACAGTAGACTATATTATTACAGACATTGACCCTTTCTCTCTCAGCTCAATCATCGTCAAGCCACTAACACCTCTGTCTGATCACAGCCAAATTATGTTGTTCCTCCAAAGAACAGACATGGAAACAACTACACATTCACAGCCCATAAAGCTGTACAACCTCAGAAATTCATACAGATGGGCCCAAAACAGCACAGAAGAATACCAGAAAACAACCAGTAACCAAAACATCCAAACACTCTTCGATAACTTTCTGGATACCACATACTCTCACAGAAGGCATCAATTTAGAGTAGCAGTAAAAAACATTAACAATATATTCAGACAAATGGCAAAAGAAGCACAACTGAAATTGATTCAAAAATATATATAAAATAAAAATGACCACAAACTGGTTTGATACAGATTGTAAAATTATCAGGAAAAAACATAGAACATTATCCAACTAAAAGCACAACTAAGAGACCCAAATAATGGTGAATTACGCCTTCATTACTGTAAGACTTTAAAACTCTATAAACGTACACTCAGAACCCAAAAAACTAAGTACAACAACAAGCAACTGACACTAACTGAGGAATCCATAAACACAAAAAACTTCTGGCAAAATTAGAAAAAACTAAAAAGAGAAACTAGAGGAATTAGCCATACAAAATGGGGTAAAATGTCAAATGGCGCCGGAAGAAATGGCAGCAGTTTTACGGGCGCCCAACCAATTGTGCTATTATGTGGTTTTTTTTCACGTTATTTGTAACTTATTTTGTACATAATGTTTCTGCAACCGTATCTAACGTCAGAAAATAGCTTCTGGATATCAGGACAGAGATCACTCACCTTGGATCAGACAAAGATTTTTTCAACAACAAGCAAGACTCACATGATATTCTCCAAACACTCGGCAGGGCCGACATCCCAGTTATTCGCAAAAGGAAGCGACGCTGGTACAGAGGACACAAACCGGATGCCTGTGCATATTTGTAAACAACAGCTGGTGCACGAAATCTGAGGAAGACTCTAGATTTTGCTCTCCTGAAGTAGAGTATATTGTGATAAATTGCAGGCCACACTACTTGCCTAGACAGTTCTCAGCTATACTTTTCGTGGCTGTTTATTTACCACCACAAACAGATGCTCGCACTAAGACCGCACTCAGTCAGCTGTATAAGGAAATAAGAAAACAGGAAACCACTCACCCAGATGCGGCACTCCTAGTGGCCGGAGACTTTAATGCAGGGAAACTTAAATCAGTTCTACCAAATCTCTATCAACATGTTAATTGTGCAACCAGAGGGAAAAAAATTCTAGATCACCTGTACTCCACACACAGAGACGCTTACAAAGCTCTCCTTCGCCCTCCATTTGGTAAATCCGACCACAACTCTATCCTCCTGATTACTGCTTACAAGCTAAAATTAAAGCAGGAAGCACCAGTGACTCGGTCTATAAAAAAGTGGTCAGATGAAGCAGATGCTAAACTAACAGACTGTTTTGCTATCACAGACTGGAACATGTTCTGGGATTCTTCCGATGACATTGAGGAATACACCACATCAGTCACTGGCTTTATCAATAAGTGCATCAAGGACGTCGTCCCCACAGTGACTGTACGTACATACCCCAACCAGAAGCCATGTATTACAGGCAACATTCGCACTGAGCTAAAGGGTAGAGCTGCCGCTTTCAAGGTGCGGGACTCTAACCCGGAAGCTTACAAGAAATCCTGCTATGCCCTGCGACGAACCATCAAACAGGCAAAGCATCAGTACAGGGCTAAGATTGAACCATACTACACCGGCTCCGACGCTCGTCGGATGTGGCAGGGCTTGCAAACTACTGTATTACAGACTACAAAGGCCCTAAAAATTGTCAAAGACCCCAGCCACCCCAGTCATAGACTGTTCTCTCTACTACTGCACAGCCGCGAGTTGCCCAGTGACACGAGTCTACCAGACGAGCTAAATCACTTCTATGCTCGCTTCGAGGCAAGCAACACTGAGGCATGCATGAGAGCATCAGCTGTTCCGGACGACTGTGTGATCACGCTCTCCGTAGCCGACGTGAGTAAGACCTTTAACTTCACTATGGTAGGGGGCAGCATTTGGAATTTTGGATGAAAAGCATGCCCAAATTAAACTGCCTGCTACTAAGGCCCAGAAGATAGGATACACATATAATTAGTAGATTTGTATAAAAAACACTCTAAAGTTTCCAAAACTGTTAAAATAATGTCTGTGAGTATAACAGAACTGATATGGCAGGCGAAAACACGAGGAAATCCAACCAGGAAGTACTTTTATTTTGAAAGGCTGTTTTTCCATTGTAAGCCTATCCACCATACAAAGACTTAGGACCCAGTTCACAAGCTCCGTGTCTTCCTCTACATGTGGCCAGTCTCTAGGCATTGTTTCAGGCTTTTACTCTGAAAATGAGGGAGATACAGCACTTTCAATCAGTGGCCAGTGGAAATTTCCATTCATCAGCCATGCGCCCTGATCGGGAACGCGCCTTTCTTGTTTCTCCTTTCCTATTGACGAAGCTTTTGTCTGGTGAAATATATTGATTATTTATGACAAAAACACCGGAGGATTGATTTTAAAATCGTTTGGCATGTTTCTACTAACCTTTATTGTACTTTTTTTTTTACTTTTCGGATTAGTGCATGTGCCTTTTATTACTGGATTACTGGACAAAACGCGCGAACAAAAAGGAGGTATTTGGTCATAAAGAGGGACATTATCGAACAAAACAAACATTTATTGTCTAACATGGAGACCTGGGAGTGCCACCAGATGAAGATCATCAAAGGTAAGTGATTCATTTTAATGCTATTTCTGACTTTGTGACACTCTCTTGGCTGGAAAATGGCTGTATGGGTTTCTGTGGCTAGGTGCAGACCTAACAAAATCGCAAAGTGTGCTTTCGCCGTAAAGCGTTTTTGAATCTCACACAGCGGTTGCATTAAGCAGAAGTTATCTTTAATTTCCACGAATAACACTTGTATCGTTTATCAATGTTTATGATGAGTATTCTGTAATTTGATGTGGCTCTCTGCACTTTCACGGATGTTTGTGTTTGAGACAATGCATTTCTGACCATAATGCACCAATGTAAACTGAGATTTTTGGATATAAATATGAACTGTATCGAACAAAACATACATGTATTGTGTAACATGAAGTCCTATGAGTGCCATCTGATGAAGATCATCAAAGGTTAGTGATTCATTTTATCTCTATTCTGCTTTTTGTGACTCCTCTCTTTGGCTGGAAAAATGGCTGTATGGTTCTGTGACTACGTGCTGACCTAACATAATCGGCACGGTGTGCTTTCGCAGTAAAGCCTTTTTGAAATCGGACACTGTGGTTTGATTTACAGAAGTTTATCTTTAAAATGGTGGATAATACTTGTATGTTTGAGGAATTTTAATTATGGGATTTCTGTTGTTTGAATTTGGCGCCCTGCAATTTCACTGGCTGTTGTCGAGAGGTGGGACGCTACCGTCCCACTTTGTACCAGAGAGGTTAATTTGATCCTGAGTATAGGTTATTTCCCTGACATCTGGAATCAAGGACTCAAATTTTACCCTAACAATTACAGAGGCATTTTGTGTGAACAGTAACCTGGGGAAGGTTTTCTGAAGTATTATAAATGTAAGAGTTCTAAACTTCCTTAATAAGCACAATGTCTTGAGTAAAAGGCTAATTGGATTTATACCAAAACATCACAAGACCGATCATATTTTGTTACGACTTTCCGCCAAAGTCGGTCCCTCCTCCTCCCTGCTTCTTGGCGTTGGCGTTCGGCGGTCGACGTCACCGGCCTTCTAGCCATCGCCGATCCACTTTTCATTTTCCATTTGTTTTGTCTTTGTCTTACACACCTGGTTTTAATCCCCCTATTACTTGTTCATTATTTAACCCTCTGTTCCCCCATGTCTGTTTGTGAGTAATTGTTTTTATGTATACGGTCCATTATGTGGGCTCGCTTTAATGTATTGTATTTGTCTATTTTTGAGTAAATTAAGTTTATTTACTCATATCTGCTGTCCTGCGCCTGACTCTTCTATACAAGCTACACACAGACCTCATTACAGAATTACTCACCCAAGAATGGATTCAGTAGGAGCAGACGCCCTCCCTGTAGTGTTAGAGGAGGGCGTCCAGCAGCACCGTGACCATGTTGCAACGTCTGGGCACCGCCATTGTTCGTGTGCTGCAGACAATGGATCGTTGGGAGAGAGGAGGAGGTCATCCAGCGCCTCCCCCAGCCCCACTACAGCAGGCCCCACTGTCCACCCCTCCTTCACCCGGTCCCAGTGGGATTCGGCTCGCGCTCCTGAGGGAGTATGATGGGACGGCTGCCGGATGCCAGGGGTTCCTACTCCAGCTGGAGATTTACCTGGCGACCGTCCACCCGGCTCCTTCGGGGCGTGAGAGCGTGTCCGCCCTCGTCTCCTGCCTCTCAGGCAAAGCCGTTGGACCATTATGCAGAGTTCACCCGTGAACGTCTGTTCCACCTGAGGCAGGGGACGAGGAGCGCGCAGGATTTCGCTTTGGACTTCCGGACCCTGGCCGCCAGCGCAGGATGGAACGACAGGGCCCTGATCAATCACTACCTGTGCAGTCTGCGCGAGGACGTCCGTCGGGAGTTGGCCTGCTGAGACACCACCCTCACGTTGGACCAGCTGGTGGACCTGTCCATCCGGCTGGACAACCTGCTGGCTACCAGCGGACGTCCGGATCGGGGCCTGTCAGTTCCATCCCCCAGCACCTTCGCTCCGACGCCCATGGAGTTGGGAGGTGCTGCACTTAGGGCGACCTGAGGAGGGGCCACTCCCTGCACCATCTGTGGCCGCAGAGGGCACACTGCTGGTCGGTGCTGGGGTGGTTCCTCAGGGAGTCGAGGCAGCAGGCAGGGCACTATCGTGTCACCACAGGTAAGTCGGCACCAGGCTCACCCAGAGCCCCCCTGTTGCTCACATGTATGTGTTTATTAAATTTCCTGAGTTTTCCCCGCATTACCAGCATAAGGCGCTCGTAGATTCAGGCGCAGCTGGGAATTTTATTGACCATTCATTTGCCCATAGTTTAGGGACTCCCCTTGTTCCTGTGGATATGCCATTCCCTGTGCACGCCCTAGATATTCGACCATTAGGGTCAGGGCTGATTAGGGAGGCCACCGCTCCACTAAGCATGGTTACGCAGGAGGGTCACAAGGAGAGAATCAGTCTCTTCCTTATTGATTCTCCTGCGTTTCCCGTGGTGCTGGGCCTACCATGGTTGGCCTGTCATGATCCCACTATTTCGTGGCAACAGAGGGCTCTCATGGGGTGGTCACGAGAGTACTCAGGGAGGTGTGTAGGGGTTTCCATCAGTGCGACTACGGTGGAAAATCCAGACCAGGTCTCCACCGTGCGCATCCCCTCAGAATATGTCGATTTGGCTCTCGCCTTCTGTAAGAAAAAGGCAACTCAATTACCACCCCATCGACGGGGGGATTGTGCGATAAATCTCCTGGTAGACGCAGCACTTCCCAGGAGTCACGTGTACCCTCTGTCACAGGAGGAGTCGGCGGCTATGGAAACATATGTCTCCGAATCCCTGGGGCAGGGATACATTCGGCCCTCCACTTCACCTGCCTCCTCGAGTTTCTTTTTTGTGAAGAAGAGGCGGTCTGCGCCCGTGTATTGACTATCGGGGTATCAATCAGATCACTGTGAGGTACAGCTACCCGCTGCCTCTCACTTCGCCAGTGCGATCGAGTCAATGCACGGGGCGTGCTTCTTCACAAAATTGGATCTCAGGAGCGCTTACAACCTGGTGCGTATCCGGGAGGGGGACAAGTGGAAGATGGCATTTAGTACCATCTCAGGGCACTATGAGTACCTTGTCATGCCGTACGGGTTGATGAATGCTCCATCAGTCTTCCAGGCCTTTGACGAGATTTTCCGCGACCTGCACGGGCAGGGTGTAGTGGTGTATATCGATGACATTCTGATATACCCCACTACACGCGCCAAGCATGTGTCCCTGGTGCGCAGGGTGCTTGGTCGACTGTTGGAGCATGACCTGTACGTCAAGGCTGAGAAATGTCTGTTCTTCCAACAGTCCGTCTCCTTCCTAGGGTACCGCATTTCCACTTCATGGGTGGAGATGGAGAGTGACCGCATTTCAGCCGTGCGTATTTGGCCGATTCCCACCACGGTAAAGGAGGTGCAGCGGTTTCTAGGGTTTGCCAACTACTACCGGAGGTTCATCCGGGGTTTTGGTCAGGTAGCAGCTCCCATTACCTCACTGCTGAAGGGGGGACCGGTGCGGCTGCAGTGGTCGGCTGAGGCGGATAGGGCTTTTGGCCACCTGAAGGCTCTGTTTACCTCTCCTCCCGTAATGGCTCATCCGGATCCTTCTTTAGCGTTCATAGTGGAGGTGGACACGTCCGAGGCTGGGATAGGAGCCGTGCTCTCTCAGCGCTCGGGAACGCCACCAAAGCTCCGCCCCTGTGCTTTATTTTCGAAGAAGCTCAGCCCGGCGGAGCGAAACTATGATGTGGGGGACCGGGAGCTTTTGGCTGTTGTCAAGGCTCTGAAGGCGTGGAGACATTGGCTTGAGGGGGCTAAACACCCTTTTCTCATCTGGACTGACCACCACAATCTGGAATACATCCGGGCGGCGAGGGTGGGCCATGTTCTTTACCCGTTTTGTTTTCAGTCTGTCCTACAGACCAGGTTCCCAGAACGCTAAGGCAGACGCACTGTCCCAGATGTACAGAGGAGCGGTCCATGGATCACACTCCCATACTTCCGGCCTCCTGCCTGGTGGCACCGGTGGTGTGGGAGCTGGACGCGGACATCGAGCGGGCGTTACGCACAGAGCCCACTTCCCCCCAGTGTCCAGCTGGGCGCCAGTACATTCCGTCTGCTGTAGGCGACCGTTTGATCTATTGGGCCCACACGTCACTCTCCTCTGGTCATCCTGGCATCGGTCGGACGGTGCGTTGCCTTAGTGGGAAGTACTGGTAGTCCACCTTGGCCAAGGATGTGAGGGGTTATGTTTCCTCCTGCTCGGTGTGCGCCCAGTGCAAGGCTCCTAGGCACCTTCCCAGAGGGAAGTTACAACCCCTACCCGTTCCACAACGGCCGTGGTCGCACCTGTCGGTGGGCTTCCTGGCAGATCTTCGTCCCTCACAGAGAAACACCACAATCCTGGTCGTTGTGGAACGGTTTTCTAAGTCCTGCTGTCTCCTCTCTTTGCCCGGTCTCCCTACGGCCCTACAGACTGCGGATGCCCTGTTCACTCACGTCTCCGGCACTACGGGGTGCCTGAGGAAGTAGTCTCTGATCGGGGTCCCCAGTTCACGTCCAGGGTCTGGAGAGCGTTCATGGAACGTACTTCCGGCGCCGACAGAGATGGCCGCCTCGCTTCGCGTTCCGAGGAAACTATGCAGTATTTTGTTTTTTTATGTGTTATTTCTTACAATGTTACCCCAGAAAATCTTAGGTTTTATTACATACAGTCGCGAGGAACTATTGGATATAAGAGCAACGTCAACTCACCAACATTACGACCAGGAATACGACTTTCCCGAAGCGGATCCTCTGTTTGGCCTACCACCCAGGACATTGGATCGGATCCCAGCCGGCGACTCAAAACAATGGCGCCGTAGAAGGGGCATACGAAGCGGTCTTCTGGTCAGGCTCCATAGACGGGCACATCGCGCACCGCTCCCGAGCATACTACTCGCCAATGTCCAGTCTCTTGACAACAAGGTAGACGAAATCCGAGCAAGGGTAGCATTCCAGAGAGACATCAGAGACTGTAACGTTCTTTGTTTCACGGAAACATGGCTCACTCGAGACACGTTATCTAAGTCGGTACAGCCACCTGGTTTCTTCACGCATCGCGCCAACAGAAACAAGCATCTCTCTGGTAAGAAGAAGGGCGCGGGTGTATGCCTTATGATTAACGAGACGTGGTGTGATCATAACAACATACAGGAACTCAAGTCCTTTTGTTCACCTGACTTAGAATTCCTCACAATCAAATGCCGACCGCATTATCTACCAAGAGAATTCTCTTCGATCATAATCACAGTCGTGTATATTCCCCCCCAAGCAGACACATCGACGGCCCTGAAAGAACTTCATTCGACTCTATGTAAACTGGAAACCAAATATCCTGAGGCAGCATTTATTGTAGCTGGGGATTTTAACAAGGCTAATCTGAAAACAAGGCTCGCCAAATTCTATCAGCATTTCGATTGTGCTACCAGGGCTGGCAAAACCCTAGACCATTGTTATTCTAACTTCCGCGACGCATATAAGTGTAACGGGTTTCGTCCTCTTCGTCTGAGGAGGAGTAGCAAGGACCGGACCAATACGCAGCGTGGTAAGTGTCCATAATGATATATTTAATAAATCAAACAGAACACTGAACGAAATAACAAAAGTACAAAACAAACAACCCGAAACAGTCCAGTATGGTGAAAACACTAACACAGGATACAACCACCCACAAAACACAAAGGAAAACAGGCTACCTAAATATGGCTCCCAATCAGAGAAAACGACTGACACCTGCCTCTGATTGAGAACCATTCTAGGCCAAACACATAGAAAAAGACAACCTAGACATACAACATAGAATGCCCACCCACATCACACCCTGCCCAAACAAAACATAGAAACATACAAAGCAATCTATGGTCAGGGCGTGACAATAAGGCCCTCCCCGCCTTCCCTTTGGAAAATCTGACCACGACTCCATTTTGTTGCTCCCAGCCTACAGACAGAAACTAAAACAGGAAGCTCAGGTCTGTTCAACGCTGGTCCGACCAATCGGATTCCACGCTTCAAGATTGCTTCGATCACGTGGACTGGGATATGTTCCCCATTGCGGCGAACAACAACATTGACGAAAACGCTGATTCGGTGGGTGAGTTTATTAGCAAGTGCATCGGTGATGTTGTACCCACAGCGTCTATTAAAACATTCCCCAACCAGAAACCGTGGATTGATGGCAGCATTCGCGCAAAACTGAAAGCGCGAACCACTGCTTTTAATCAGGGCAAGGTGACCGGAAACATGACCGAATACAAACAGTGTAGCTATTCCCTCCGCAAGGCATTCAAACAAGCTAAGCGGTCAGTATAGAGACAAAGTGGAGTGGCAATTCAACGGCTCAGACACGAGAGGTATGTGGCAGGGTCTACAGTCAATCACGGACTACAAAAGAAAAACCAGCCCCGTCGCGGACCACGATGTCTTGCTCCCAGACAGACAACAACTTTTTTGCTCGCTTTGAGGACAATACAGTGCCACTGACACGGCCCGCTACCAAAGCCTGCGGGCTCTCCTTCATTGTAGCCAATGTGAGTAAAACATTTAAACGTGTTAAGCCTCGCAATGCTGCAGGCCCAGACGGCATCCCCGGCCGCGTCCTCAGAGCATGCGCAGACCAGCTGGCTGGTGTGTTTACAGACATATTCAATCAATCCTTATCCCAGTCTGCTGTTCCCACATGCTTCAAGAGGGCCACCATTGTTCCTGTTCCCAAGAAAGCTATTGTAACTGAGCTAAATGACTATCGCCCTGTAGCACTCACCTCTGTCATCATGAAGTGCTTTGAGAGACTAGTCAACGACCATATCACCTCCACACTACCTGACACCCTAGACCCACTCCAATTTGCTTACCGCCCCAATAGGTCCACAGACGACGCAATCGCCATCACACTGCACGCTGCCCTAACCCATCTGGGTGAATGCTGTTCATCGACTACAGCTCAGCATTTAACACCATAGTACCCTCCAAACTCGTCATTAAGCTCGAGACCCTGGGTCTCGACCCCACCCTGTGCAACTGGGTCCTGGACTTCCTGACGGGCCGCCCCCAGGTGGTGAGGGTAGGTAACAACATTTCCACCCCGCTGATCCTCAACACTGGGGCCCCACAAGGGTGCGTTCCCAGCCCTCTCCTGTACTCCCTGTTCCACCCACGACTGCGTGGCATGCACGCCTCCAACTCAATCACCAAGTTTGCAGACGACACTACAGTGGTAGGCTTGATTACCACCAATGACCGAGACGGCCTACAGGGAGGAGGTGAGGCCTCGGAGTGTGGTGTCAGGAAAATATCCTCACACTCAATGTCAACAAAACAAAGGAGATGATCGTGATTCAGGAAAACAGCAGAGGGAGCAGCCCCCTATCACATTGACGGGACAGTCGTGAGAGAGGGTGGAAAGTTTTAAGTTCCTCGGCGTACACAATCACGGACAAACTGAAATGGTCCACCCACACAGACAGCGTGGTGAAGAAGCTCAGCAGCACCTCTAATCACAGGAGGCTGAAGAAATTTGGCTTTTCACCAAAAACACTCACAAAACTTTTTACAGATGCACAATCGAGAGCATCCTGTCGGGCTCTATCACCGCTGTATGGCAACTGCTCCGCCCATAACCGTAAGCTCTCCAGAGTAGTGAGGTCTCGCACAACGCATCACCTAGGTGCAAACTACTGCCCTCAGGATACTACACCACCGATGTCACAGGAAGACAAAAGACCATTAAGGCAACAACACCCGAGCACTGCCTGTTCACCCCGTATCATACAGAAGGCGAGGTCAGTACAGGTGCATCAAAGTGGGGACGAGAGACTAAAAAACAGCTTCTATCTCAAGGCATCAGACTGTTAACACGCATCACTAAATTGAGTGGCTGCTGCCAACATACTGACTCAAACTCTAGCCACTTTATAATGGAAACATTTATGTAATCAATTAATCAATTTATCACTAGCCACTTTATATAATGCTTACATACCTACATTACTCATCTCATATGTATATACTGTACTCTATACCATCTACTGCATCTTTCCATCTATATGTAATGTATCACTAGCCACTTTAAACAATGCCACTTTATATAATGTTTTCATACCCTACATTACTCATCTCATATGTATATACTGTACTCTATACCATCTACTGCATCTTGCCAATGCCGTTCGGGCATCACTCATTCATATATTTTTATGTACATATTCGTATTCATTCCTTTACACTTGTGTGTATAAGGTAGTTGTTGTGAAATTGTTAGGTTATAATACTTGTTAGATATTACTGCATGGTTGGAACATCTGCTAACCATGTGTATGTGACAAATAAAATTAGATTTTAGATTTTGGGGGTCTCGGTCAGCCTCACCTCAGGTTTTCACCCCGAGAGTAACGTGGAGAGTAAACCAGGATGTGGGTAGGTTTCTGCGGTCATATTGCCAGTACCAGCCGGGGGAGTGGGCGGCGTTCATCCCCTGGGCAGAGATGGCCCAAAACTCACTCCGCCACTCCTCCCCTAACCTCTCTCCCTTCCAGCGCGTACTGGGGTATCAGCCGGTTCTGGCACCTTGGCATCAAAGCCAGATTGAAGCTCCTGCGGTGGACGAATGGTTTAAGCTCTCGGAGGAGACCTGGGACCATGTGCACCTGCAACGGGCCGTGAGGCGGCAGAAGGCGAGCGCCGACCGCCACCACAGTGAGGCCCCGGTGTTCGCACGAGGTATGCTACAGGTTACAGCTCCCTCCAGATTATCGTATTAATCCCTCGTTCCATGTGTTTCTCCTCAGGCCGGTGGTGGCTGGTCCACTCCAGGAGTCTGAGGTGTGGGAGGTTCCTCCGCCCCCTTTGGACATCGAGGGGGCCCCGGCGTATGCTGTTCGAGCCATCCTGGACTCGAGGCGTCGGGCGAGGGGCCTTCAGTACCTCGTGGAGTGGGAGGAGTACGGTCCGGAGGAGAGATGCTGGGTGCCGGTGGAGGACGTCTTGGACCCTTCGTGGCTGCGGGAGTTCCACCGTCTCCATCCGGATCGCTCTGCGCCTCGTCCTCCGGGTCGACCCCGAGATCGATGTCGGCGCGCCGGTGGAGCCACGCGTCAAGGGGGGTACTGTCACAACTTCCGCCGAAGTTGGTCCCTCTCCTTGTTCGGGCGGCGTTCGGCGGTCGACGTCACCAGCCATCTAGCCATCGCCGATCCATTTTTCATTTTCCATTTGTTTTGTCTTTGTCTTACACACCTGGTTTTAATCCCCCAATTACTTGTTTATTATTTAACCCTCTGTTCCCCCGTGTTTGTTTGTGAGTAATTGTTTGTATGTATATGGTCCGTTATGTGGGCTCGCTTTATTGTATTGTATTTGTCTATTTTTGAGTAATTTACGTTTATTTACTCATATCTGCTGTCCTGCGCCTGACTCCTCTATACAAGCTACACACAGACCTCATTCATATTTATACCCTACACATCCTGATACGTAGATAAACATGTCCACCAAAATAATACCAAAATGTACACTTGCTTTATCGACTTCCAAAAAGCATTTCATTCTATTTGGCATACAGGACTGTATTACAAAGTTATTGAAAGTGGTTTAGGGTGGTTAAACACATTACATAATTTAATCAATGTATACTGGCAATACGTGCAGCATCAAAATTGGCAAGAAAATAACATAATTATTTAGCCTTCACCAGGGTTGCAATCTGAGCCCTGCCCTTACATTTACATCAACGAATTGGCAACTATTCTAGAAAAATCCTCAGCCCCTGGTGTTAGTTTCTACAATTCTGAGGTTAAATGCCTGCTCTTCGCAGATGTCACCCACAGCACATGGCCTACAGCAGAGCCTGGACCTGCTACAGCAGTACTGCCAGACCTGGGCCCTGCCAGCAATCCCCAAAAATCCAAAAATAATGATTTTCCAGAGATTATCCAGATCTCAGGCAATTAGACCAAAGTTCTCAATTGGTACAAAATATATAGAGTACTGCACACACTACAATTACTTAGGTTTAAAAATAAGCTCAGCTGGAGACCTAAATGAGGCAGTGAATGAACTGAGAGAGAAAGCACACAGGGCATACGCCATTAAAAAACAAATTCATGTTGAAATACCTATTCAAATTTGGCTAAAACTAATTGAATGTGTCATTGAACCAATTACACTTTATGGCAGCGAGCTGTGGGGTCCACTTTTACAACAAGATTTCACCCAGTGGAACAAACACCCCATTGAAACCCCATATGTTCTGTAAGATTCTCCTACATGTCCAGAGGAAAACTACAAACAACACATGCAGGGCAGAATTAGGCCCATAACCACTAATGATAAAAACTAAAAAAATTGCAATTAAGTTTTGGAAACATCTACAACACATTGACTCCTTCTCATGTAATTACCAAGCCCTGCAATGCCAAGAGCTGGGCAAAGAAAATAGTCCCCTCATGAAGCTGGTCCTGGGGCTGAGTTCACAAACCAGAAAGAAAGAGAGGCAGAAAGAAAGAGAGGCAGAGAGAGAGTATTGAGAGGGAGTGAATGAGAGACAAAGAGCGAGAGAGAGAGAGCAAGAGCGAGAGAGAGAGAGAGAGAGAGAGGGGCAAAGAGAGAGAGTATTGTGAGTGAGAGAATGAGTGAGAGAGAAAGAGCGAGCGAGAGGGAGATGTACAAACAAACAAAATAATTACTTGACACATTGGAAAGAATTAACAACAAGAAACAGAGCAAACTAGAATGCTATTTGGCCCTTAACAGAGAGTACACAGTAGCAGAATACCTGACCACTATGACTGACCCAAACTTAAAGAAAGCTTTGACTATGTACAGAGTCAGAGAGCATAGTCTTGCTATTGAGAAAGGCCGCCGTAGGCAGACCTGGCTCTCAAGAGAAGACAGGCTATGTGCACACTGCCCACAAAATGAGGTGGAAACTGAGCTGCACTTCCTACCTCCTACCAAATGTGTGACCATATTAGAGACACATATTTCCCTCAGATTACACAGATCCGCAAAGAATTCGAAAACCCCCCCAATTTAGATAAACTCCCATATCTACTGGGTGAAATACCACACTGTGCCATCACAGCAGCAAGATGTGTGACCACAAGAAAAGGGCAACCAGTAAAGGAGAAACACCATTGTAAATACAACCCATATTTATGTTATTTATTTTCCCTTTTGAACTTTAACCACTTGCACACCATTACAACACTGTATATATACACTACCGTTCAAAAGTTTGGGGCCACTTATAAATAAGACACTGGACAGAGGAACTCTGCCTAGAAGGCCAGCATCCCGGAGTCGCCTCTTCACTGTTGACGCTGAGACTGGTGTTTTACGGGTACTATTTAATGAAGCTGCCAGTTGAGGACTTGTGAGGCGTCTGTTTCTCAAACTATACACTCTAATCTACTTGTCCTCTTGCTCAGTTGTGCACCGGGGCCTCCCACTCCTCTTTCTATTCTGGTTAGAGCCAGTTTGCGCTGTTCTGTGAAGGGAGTAGTACACAGCATTGTACGAGATCTTCAGTTTCTTGGCAATTTCTCGCATGGAATGGCCTTCATTTCTTAGAACAAGAATAGACTGACGAGTTTCAGAAGAAAGGTCTTGTTTCTGGCCATTTTGACGTCCTGTAATTGAACCCACAAATGCTGATGCTCCAGATACTCAACTAGTCTATAAAGGCCAGTTTTATTGCTTCTTTAATCAGGACAACATTTTTCTGCTGTGCTAACATAATTGCAAAAGGGTTTCTAATGATCAATTAGCCTTTTAAAATTATAAACTTGGATTAGCTAACACAACGTGCCATTGGAACACAGGAGTGATGGTTGCTGATAATGGGCCCGCTGTACGCCTATGTAGATATTCCATAAAAAATCTGCCATTTCCAGCACAATAGTCATTTACAACATTAACAGTATCTACACAGAATTCTGATCAATTTTGATGTTATTTTAATGGCAAAAATTTGCTTTTCCTTAAAAAACAAGGGAGTTTCTAAGTGACCCTTAACCTAAATTTGGAACGGTAGTGTCAGTACATAGTATGACATTTGAAATGTCTTCATTCTTTTGAACTTCAGTGAGTGTAATGTTACAGTTTATTTTTTTATTTTTTATTTCACTTTTATTTATTATCTACTTCACTTGCTTTGGCAATGTTAACATATGTTTCCATGCCGATAAAGCACTTGAATTGAGAGAGAGAGAGAGAGAGAGGAGAGAGAGAGAGAGAGAGAGAGAGAGAGAGAGAGAGAGAGAGAGAGAGAGAGAGAGAGAGAGATGTCCCCATAGGAAGAATGGAACCCAAAAGGGTTCTAACCTGGCACAAAGGGTGTCTTAAAACTTCTACAGGATCGGTGTCACACCCACGGATGGGTTGAGCACTATGTGATTAGCATGAGGTTGTAAGTAAACAAGAACATTTCCAGGACATATTCTGATACGGGCAGAAAGCTTAAATTCTTGTATCTAACTGCACTGTCCAATTTACAGTAGCTATTACAATGAAAGAATACCATGCTATTGTTTGAGGAGAGGGCACAGTTATGAACTTAAATGTATTAATAAACCAATTAGGCACTTTGGGCAGACTTGATGACACATTTTGACAGCAAAATGCAATGGTACATTGGATCAGTCTAAATCTTTGCACATACACTGATGCCTTCTAGTTGCCAAAATCTAAATTGTGCCTAAATGGAATAATGCATTGTGGCCTTTCTCTTGCATTTCAAGATGAAAAAAAATAAACTTTTCCTTTGCATTATCTTTTACCAGATCTAATGTGTTATATTCTCTACATTAAATTTCACATTTCCACAAACTTCAAAGTGTTTCCTTTCAAATGGTATCAAGAATATGGCATATCCTTGCTTCAGGTCTTGAGCTACAGGCAGTTAGATTTGGGTATGTCATTTTAAGCGTGAAAATTGAAAAAAAGTGCACGATCCTGAAATGTTTTTTCTTAAGGGGACAGCTGGCAGAACCCCCTTTTGGTTCAGATAGCAACCTTTTTTTCTAAGAGTGTATCTATCCTCTGTCTTTATTATCTTCCTCATTCCTTCTCCTTTTCTCTCTCTATCTGCTCCTCTCTCTCTCCCTGAATGTGGAGTCTCTGAAGAAAAAGGTGCTTCCTAGCTGCTTGCCGGGAAAGAAGGATTTGGGATTCAGGGAGCCTCGTTGGCTGCGCAGGGGTAAAATACGTGCTATGATGTCTGTATTCTGTGGCATGCTCACATACGCACGCACGCAGCACGCACACACACACACACCACACACACACACACACACACACCCACACACCACACACAACACACACACACACACACACACACACACACACACACCAAGACACACAACACACACACACAGCACACACACACACACACACACACACCACACAACACACACCCACACACACACACACACACACACACAGACACACAGACAACACAGACACCCACACTCAGGGATAGAGAGGAACTAGAGGGCAATGAATTCATAGGAGATGCTTAAACACACACAGAGGCTACACCTAACCCCCTCCCCAATCCTCCTCCCACACACACACACAACGCAGTGAAGTGGAACCGACAGAGAGATAATGAATGCATAAGAAAGCCAAAAACCACACAGGGTTCATGACTGTGGCACATTGCAACTCAGATTAATGAATGTATTCTGAAGCTACTGTATGTGTGCACGCAGGCGTGCAACTGTGTTTACGTGTGTGTTGTCTTCTGTGTGTGGTCTCTGTGAATGTGTGTTTCTATGGTGTGTGTGTGTGTGTGTGTGTGTGTGTGTTGTGGTGGGTGTGTGTGTGTGTGTGTGTGTGGTGTGTGTGTGTGTGTGTGTGTGTGTGTGTGTGTGTGTGTGCGTGTGTAGTGGTGTGTATTTATGTGTGTGTATGTGTGTGTGTGTGTTTATGTGTGTGTGGTAAATTAAACTCATCTGACCCCTCAGATTGATTATGATGTATTCTGTATAAATACAGTACAGTTTTCACAGAGATCTACTATTCCCATTGGAGTGAGTGTGGACACTGCTTGTTTCAGTTACAATATCGGCAACTTTACCATGAGAATCAATCCAGCATGACACACTTAAAATTCAAGAAATGCTATTAGCAGTGCTCCAGCTCGTGTTTCACATCCATTTAATCCACTTAGGGGCGAGACAAAGGAGGGGAGGAGAACGGAGGAGAGGAGAACGGAGGAGAGGAGAACGGAGGAGAGGAGAATGGAGGAGAGGAGAACGGAGGAGAGGAGAACCCTCTCCCTAATGACAACTCTGGGCCAGAAGCTCACAACTGGCAAACCCATAAGAATGGCCTGTTTTTGTTGGTTTTACTTTTACATTTTGTGGTAATACCATTGCTAAAGGCCACATGCACACACACACCTGGAAAACAAGAAGGGAAGTGTCTGTCAAAGAAGTTTGTTAGATTTGATCGTCATGTTCAGTGACAGTCAGACTCCCAGAAGGCCGAGGTTCACTCTCAACACTGACACAAATGGTAATTCCCATTCCTTACTACCACAAAGCAAAAGTAAATGTCCAAGATGTGTAAAAGTCTGGGTAAAAAGTATTAATTGGTAATTACATTTCAGACAACTGGACAGTACAGTACTCACTCTGTTCGCCTGCCGGAGAGCTAGCAGAGTGAGGAAGATGGTGTCATGGGAGGTGGTTGCCTGTGCACAGCTTGCGCCAGCATTACCCACACAACATGTTAAGGCAATACGCATGCGCAAAATATGAAATCGCTCGAATGAAGTTACTTCAAGCTAGACAAAGCAGCTACAACTATGCCCACCCTGCCTATCAACATTGACTGGAGTCAGATCATGGATTTTAATGGATAGAAAGAAAGGCATGAATATGCTGCCGCATTTCCTGCAGTTTTAGCAAAGGTTTGGATATTGAGCATAAAAACAACCAGAATCAGCATAGTAATTGTTTAGCTTTACAGCAAAGTAGGCTGAAGAATGTTCACAATCTGTGACAGCAGGAGTGGTGGGAGTTGCAGACTGCAGCATGTGAGGGGGTGATGGCTCTTAGTCACACACAAAATGAGCAGATGGAGAGAGAGAGAGAGAGAGAAAGAGACAAAGAGAGAGAAAGAGAGAGAAAGAGAGAGAGAGAGAGAGAGAGAGAGAGAGAGAGAGAGAGAGAGAGAGAGAGAGAGAGAGACAGAGAAAAGAGAGACAAAAAGAGAGAGATGGAAGAGGGGGAGCAAGGAAAGAGATAGGTGAGAGAAAGTGAGGTGGGAGAGAGAGAGAAGAGAGAGAGAGAAGAAAGAGAGGAGAAAGAGAGAGAGAGGAGAGAGAGAGAGGAGGAGAGAGAGACGAGAGAGAGGAGAGAGAGAGAGAGAGAGGAGAGGAGAGAGTGAGAGAGAGAGAGAGAGAGAGAGATAGAGAGAGAGAAGAGAGAGTGAGAGAGATGAGAGAGAGAGAGGAACTGAGAGAGAGAGAGAGAGAAGTGAGGCGGAGACGAGAGAGTTAGACATAATATAACATTTGACATTTCTTCATTCTTTTGGAACTTTTGTGAGTGTAATGTTCACTGTTCATTTTTATTGTTTATTTCACTTTTGTTTATAATCGACTTCACTTGCTTTGGCAATGTTAACCCATGCCAATAATGCCCTTAAATTGAAATTGAAATAGAGAGAGAGAGAGATGGAGAGAGGGAGAAAGAGAGAGGGAGCAAGAGAGAGTGGGAGAGAGAGAGAAACCTGTCCAATGAAAAACATAGACACCCAGAAAACCTGAGTCTACGACTTCACTATGGTGAATCACAAAAAAAATACAGAAATACACTACGGATAAAGAAAGAACAGCACGTCAGAAATCAGCTCAATGTAATTGACGAATCCATAAACTCGAACCACTTCTGGGAAATTTAGAAAACACTAAACAAACAACAACATGAATAATTATCTATCCAAAATGGAGATGTATGGGCAAATCACTTCTCCAATCCTTTTGGCTCTATAACATAGAACAAACAGCAAAAACATATACATGATCAAATACAAATCTTAGAATCAACTACTAAAGACTACCAGAACCCACTGGATTCTCCAATTACATTGAATGAACTACAGGACAAAATAAAAACCCTCCAACCCAAAAAGGCCTGTGGTGTTGATGGTATCCTCAATGAAATGATAAAATATACAGACAACAAATTCCAATTGGCTATACATAAACTCTTTAACATCATACTTAGCTCTGGCATCTTCCCCAATATTTGGAACCAAGGACTGATCACCCCAATCCACAAAAGTTGAGAGAAATTTGACCCCAATAACTACCGTGAGATATGCGTCAACAGCAACCTTGGGAAAATCCTCTGCATTATCATTAACAGCGAAAACAATATACTGAGCAAATGTCAAATTGTCTTTTTACCAAATTATCGTACGACAGACCACGTATTCACCTTGCACACCCTAATTGACAAACAAACAAAACAAAACAAAGGCAAAGCCTTCTCGTGCTTTGTTGATTTAAAAAAAGCCTTCGACTCAATTTGGCATGAGGGTCTGCTATACAAATTGATTGCAAGTGGCTTTGGGGGGAAAGCATACAACATTATAAAATCCATGTACACAAACAACAAGTGTGCGGTTATAATTGGCAAAAAACACACACATTTCTTTCCACAGGGCCATGGGGTGAGACAGGGATGCAGCTTGAGCCCCACCCTCTTCAACATATATATCAACTAATTGGCGAAAGCACTAGAACAGTCTGCAGCACCCGGCTTCACCCAACTAGAATTTGAAGTCAAATGTCTACTGTTTGCTGATGATCTGGTGCTTCTGTCACCAACCAAGGAAGGCCTACAGCAGCACCTAGATCTTCTGCACAGATTCTGTCAGACTTGGGCCCTGACAGTAAATCTCAGTAAGACAAAAATAATGGTGTTCCAAAAAAGGTCCAATACGCAGGACCACGAATACAAATTCCATCTAGACACATTGCCCTAGAGCACACAAAAAACTTTACATACCTCGGCCTAAACATTTAGCGCCACAGGTGACTTCCACAAAGCTGTGAACGATCTGAGAGACAAGGCAAGAAGGGCCCTCTATGCCATCAAAATTCGACATACCAATTAGGATCTGGCAAAAAATATTTGAATCAATTCTAGCTTGTATGGCTCCCTGGGCGAACTCCCCCTTCAGTGCCCCCGACCACCCAAGCCACCATTCTGCACTAACTATCATTTGGAACAACACAAATAAATAATCAACATTTAAAACTAAATAAATATAAAAAATATATACAAAAACAAGACTCATAAATATAAAAAAGAAGTAACAAAAACAAATAGAAAGAAATTGTAGTTTAAATACAAATAAAAAGAGAATCAAATTATTACACTATTACCCTATTGCTAACAAAAAACACACAAATAAAACAAAATTGCACAAATCCTATATCACACAAATACACAAATAGAATAACACACTTATAAAGAAGAGAACCTGATTATTGCACTTCAAACAATAAACACACAAACTAAATTGCACAACTAATTGCATTACTAATTGCATTAGTACTGTACAAAGTTAGAGGTGCGCTATTTGATAGATTCCCCCACTCCCCCTCCCTCGGGCTTCCAGTGGGGAGACCTGAGGTCAACCTACCCCCGCCCCCTCCCCATCTTGTACTTCTGAGTGGGAGACCTTCCCAGGCAGTAGCCTGCCTAGCTCACAAACTACAATCAGGGCGCCCACTCCGACAAGGTTAATTGACCCACAGTCCCACACGGTGACATGATATCATTGACGTGGATGGTGAACGTGGGCGTGCAAATGAGCGATTAGAAAACAAACCCCCCACATCGCACAAATGGAACCAACTGGAATATATTATCTTATTCTTTAGTTTGTCGGCCCCGGGGGCCCGGCGCCGCCACTGGCGCGACGCGTGGCAACGATGCAGTCCTCATGGCAGCTGCACTGTTGCCTATGGCCCACAGCCGCCACGGATTGGGTTGAAACTACCACACCAGTTGTGCATCCCACGTCCAGCAGATGTTGGACCTGTATCAGTGTTTCAGGGTAAAACCCACAGTGCAGTCTGTTTTGAAGTAACAATGTTTATGAGCCAGGGCAGCAAAGACCGGTCAAAAGGAGGCAGGGGTGGTACATCCAGGACGTAGTCGAAAAGTACAGGAGGCACGGGTAGGCCAGGGTCAGGTCAGAGTTAGGCAAGGGTTGAAATCAGGAGGGCGAGAAGAAAAGAGCGAGCTGGGGAAAAGCAGACGCTGAGAAACGCTGTTGACTTGAACAAAAAAGACAACTGACACCAGACAGAGAGTAAAAACTCCAGGTATAAACACCAGGGATAACGTCGAGAGATGGGTGATCACCTGGAAGGGGGGGAGGAACG
>NC_036839.1:30594836-30596055 GCF_002910315.2 Salvelinus sp. IW2-2015
GCATAGTCCCCCTGGCTCTACTGCAATCACAGTAAGGTCTCTCTCTGCACACACACAGGCACACGCATGTGCAAACACACAAACACACACACTCCTCAAGTTCTGGATGGGCCAAGCCGTTTAAGTTCCAGAGCTCTGATGAGAGACACAGATGTTTTGGCTGCACGAGAGGAGAAGAGAGAGGGAGGGAGGAAGAGAGAGGGCGGGAGGAAGAGAGAGGAAGGGAGGGAGGAAGAGAGAGATAGAAGAGACTCCTCAGAGGAGGGAGAAGGGAGGCAGAGAGGCATTAGAGACAGAGACCCTGAGTTAACCCCAATTATTTCTCACGGAACCACGGTAAAAGACCAAGAATGTTCCACAATCTCCTCCTCACTCACACACACTGTGGTGACCAATACCCTGCCCATTATTTTGGCCTTTGTCAGTCTAGGATTAGCCTCTGGTCTGATGGTCTCTAGTGAAAAATAGATTTTAAATGAATGAGACTCAGAATAACCTGGATAAATAAAGGTTAAATCCTCCAGTCTGACAGAATGTGACCACGCTAGACCCCTAGAAAGGGGATTTCAAATCTAAAAAAAAATCTTTATGACCTATGTCTTTCCGTGTAATGTTTGTTTATGTTACGTGACGGAGCGTTGGTGCTGAGGCTGCTCTGAGCTATAGGACTGTGTGGGAGTACACTATACACAACACTCAAACATGAAAAATCTGATTACTGCTCTGCTAGAAAGCTTCTTTTATTGCTAATGAATAAGCACAGGAAGAGGAGGACTGAGGATGAGCTGCGCTTCTTTATTGCTGAAACGCACAGTCGACACAAACCTCTCACTAAACCCTCCACAATAATCCTGCTGCCTTATTGTCCTGAGAGCTACAGCACCGAACAATAACGTTTATTCAATTCAGAGTCTGAGACGTTCGGTATATAACAAAGAGCTGAATCTCTTCTGGGTGCTGCTGCAAGCTACCACCACTGCATCACACACACACAAACATGCATGCACACAGACACAGCAATTTGCATATGTGTGCGCACACACACGCACAGACCTTGCCTGTAGAGATGGGTCTTTGGTGATTGTAATGGAACCACTGTTGCATGGAAGAGCATATTCACAGTGCAAGCAGCAGCAGAAACTCCTCATCTAATAAACAGCAATTAAAGAACAGAAAGCCTGCAGGCAAGAGAGAGAGGAGAGATGGAAAGAGAGAAGGA
>NC_036839.1:30596860-30619360 GCF_002910315.2 Salvelinus sp. IW2-2015
AGATAGATAGATGGATAGAGAGAGGGCGGGAGAGGTAATAGATAAGGGAGGAGGTTCTCTGTGTGCTTTAAAACCCCTCTCTCCCTCCCCCACCATACAGCATCTATTTGTCACACAATAGTACATTTCTTCAGTAGCGAGGAGGGACCTGTCTTCTATTGATACCTTGACAATGACTGTGCTGCTCTGCTGCTGTGGTTGGAAAAATAGATGTGGGGAAGACTGTAAACATTAGCAGGCCGTGTGTTTGTGGGTATCACACTGTGATGATGATGATGATGATGATGATGATGATGATGATGATGATGATGATGATGATGCACAGATCAAAGGCAGAGAGATGCAATTCACTACTGAATACTAATTTACAGTGCCCACTCTCACTCTGCTGTTCTGGGCTTGAATCATATAAAGAATATATTATTAATGAATAATAACAAAATATACAGCATGTTTGTTTTAAAGAATCTGAAAGGATGCACTTGTCTTTTTGAAGATGCACTTTTCAAATGTAATTACCAATAGTTGTTAGAAACATCCGTATACCCATTATGTACAGTATAAAGTTACATTTCACACATTTACTCCTCATTTCATAGTGTTTCTGTTCAGGCTACCTTTTCATCTGTGATGTTCTGTTGCGTCAGAATAAAGCCCGACGTGTGACTGCTAGTTGGTGAACTCTCATATGTGAAGGAAAAACTGTAAAACAAACTCATCTCAACCTCCCCGGTTTTTTAAAACATATTTCCAAGGGCAAACATGATTCAAAGAGCCTTAGGCAACTAACTCCATTTAACACCGTAGAAACAAGTCGCAGTGTTATGTATGAGAGGACACATGGATATGACATGCCCTTGTTTTCTCTACTGTTGCTATAAACAATTAACACATAGAGAGAGGAGTTCAGGATGGGTTTAGACTGTCAAGTACAGTTGCAACACGGCGATAATCCCTCAGAGAGAGGGGGGGGGGGGGGGGGGGGGGGGGGGGGGGGACTTCTACACAACTCAAGCCTGTGTTAGCCCAAAGAGCTAAAACTAAAATATTAGCTATGGGAGCAAACATGAGTCTTCAGGTCTTAGGCATGGTTACTCATGACACAAATGTTTTTCACCAAAAAAACGGAGATATTCAAACTGCTCAACCTTCAAGAATTGGGGGAGAGGAGCTGAATCACCAAGGGAGAAGACTGAAGCAATCCAAGATGTCCACCCACTGTGCCAGAGCCAAACCTAAATACACCATCAATCTGTCCTTATCACTGGAGCTCCCTGAAGACACATTACCATCACCACTGATTACAACACACGGGTCCTCACCATCAGAATAAACCCTCTCTGACATGTCCTGAAATCTCAGCGATATTAGTTAGAGATGACTTTCAATAGAGGCCCATTGTCTTATTGTTTCAGAGTATTCAGTGTGATGTGTTGTCTGTGTAATTGGGCTCTGGTAATGTTTTGGAGACGCCATGGGTATGTGTTCTGCAGAGACAGGCCACTTGATTTAACAACTGCAAAAGCCAAAAACACAGTGCAGCATCAAGCTGTGTGCCCACAATAGACCTCCTAAATCTCCTAAAGATATTACGTGACACTGATAAATCCTGTTAAGTTACTAACATAATATTTTTTAACATAATGTTTCCGCCATCGTTTCCTATGATCGAGCTTCTGGACATCAGAACAGCTATCATTAACCTTGATTTGGACGAGAACTTCTACTTCAATGAGTCGGAGGCGAAAGACATATTGATTATCGCGGACCAGTCCCAAATCCTCCACCCCCGAGACGGCGCTATAGAGGCCGGAATGAGGGATACCTGACGAGACTTCGTTGGAGGGTGGATAAATCGCCTCTACCCTCCATTTTATTTGCGAATGTGCAATCACTGGAGAATAAACTGGATGAGCCCGTTCGAGAATATCAAGGAGCGAAACACTAATCCGGATGCTTATAAGAAATCCCGCTACGTCCTCTGACAAACCATCAAACAGGCAAAGTGTCATTACATGACCAAGATCAAATCCTACTACACTGGCTCTGACACTCGTCAGATGTGGCAGGGCTTGCAAACTATCACGGATTACAAAGGGAAACTCAGCCACGAGCTGTCCAGTGACGCAAGCCTACCAGACAAGCTAAATACCTTCTATGCGGGCTTCGAGGCTAGCAACACTGAACCATGCATGAGAGCCCCAGCTGTTCCAGACAACTGCGTGATCATGCTCTCCGTAGCCGATGTGAGCAAGACCTTTAAACAGGTGAACATTCACAAGGCAGCAGGGCCAGACGGATTACCAGGACGCATACTCAGAGCATGTGTTGACCAGCTGGCAAGTGTCTTCATTAACATTTTCAACCTCTCCCTGACCCGATCTGTAATTTCAAGAACGCCAAGGTAGCCCCGTAGCACTCACAACTGTAGCCATGAAATGCTTTGAAAGGCTGGTCATGGCTCACATCAACACCATCATCCCAGACAACATGGACCCACTCCAATTCACATACTGCCCCAAAAGATCTACAGATGACACAATCTCTATTGCACTCCACACTGCCCTTGCCCACCTGGTCAACAGGAAAACCTATGTGAGAATGCTGTTCATTGACTATAGCTCAGCGTTCAACACCGTTGTGCCCTCCAAGCTCATCACTAAGCTAAGGACCCTGGGACTGAACACCTCCCTCTGCAACTGGATCCTGGACTTCCTGATGGGCTGCCCCCAGGTGGTAAGGGTAGGCAATAACACATCCGCCACGATGACGCTCAACAAGGTAGCTCCTCAGGAGTGCGTGCTTAGTCTCCTCCTGTACTCCTTGTTCACCCACGAAGGTGTGGCCGCGCAAGACTCCAACACCATCATTAAGTTTGCAGACAACACAACGGCGGGAGGCCTGATCACCAATGACAATCAGACAGCCTACAGGGAAGAAGTCAGAGACCTGGCAGTGTGGTGCCAGGACAACATCCTCTCCCTCAACGTCAGCAACACAAAGGAGCTGATCGTGGACTACAGGAAACAGAGGGCCGAGCATGCCCAGAGGGCCGAGATCCTCAAAAAGGAATACAGCTGCACCATTGAGAGCATTTTGACTTGCTGCATCACCACTTGGTATGGCAACTGCTTGGCAGCAAGCGCTACAGAGGGTAGTGGGTACGGCCCAGTACATCACTTGGGCCGAGCTCCCTGCCATCCAGGACCTCTATACCAGGAGGTGTCAGAGGAAGGCCCTAAAAATGTCAAAGACTCCAGCCACCAAAGTCATAGCTGTTCTCTCTGCTATCGCACAGCAAGCGGTACCCATGCACCAAGTCTGGAACCAACAGGACCTTGAACAGCTTCTACCTCTAAGCTATGAGACTGATAAATAGTTAGTTAAATAGTTAACCAATAGCTACCCGGAATATCTACATTTACCCTTTTTGCACTCTTTTCACATACACGGCTGTTACTGTTTATTATCTGTCCTGTTGCCTGTCACTTTATCCCTACCTATAGGTACATCTACCTCAATTACCTAGTACCCCTGCACATTGACTCAGTACTGGTACTACATGTATATAGCCAAGTTATCGTTACTCATTGTGTATTTATTCCTTGTGTTATTATTTTAAAATGTTTCTACTATTTAAAAAAAATCTCTCTGCATTGTTGGGAAGGGCCTTAAATAAGCATTTCACTGTTAGTCTATACCTGTTGTTTATGAAGCATGTGACAAAACATTTTTATTTGACTAAACAGGATTTATCGTAGTATCTCTAGGAGAATTGAAAACACATCTTTTCTCAGCTTTACAAGTTGGTCTGTGTTAGTATGGAGTCTTCGTTAGAGAATGATATGAAACTTAGCGAGTGAGATGAGAGAGACTTAAGTCCTGTTGACATAGTAATAGTCGGCCGTTCCCTCGTTCCCAGGTCAATCTCACATTAACGCCCCGAGCACCTTTTAAATGAAGAGAGCGAGAGAGCGAGGGATTGAGAGATGGAGAGAAGGAGAGAAAGCGATGTCATATTTTCCATTGACTCAGCTGTGGGGTTGATGACAAATTGGAGAGAACTGAGCAGGCAGGAGACAGCTGGTCTAGACATGAGATCACAAACCACAGAACCAAGAGAGGGGAGAGGTGGTGTGGAAGGTGTGGGGGGGTAGGCCAATGCCTTCAGGTCTAGGTCCTTCTGGGGTAGAAAGCATGAGAAGTGGACCACAGCTTTGGTGTTATGGAGCAGAAACCCTAAGAATGTGCAGGGTCTGTGGAAACTCTGAGAGGAGGAAGAGGAGGAGGAGGAGGAGGAGGAGGAGAGGAGGAAGAGGAGGAGGAGGGGAGGGAGGAGGAGGGAAGGCCAGTCTAGAATGTCTAGCATGTTTAGAATGGGAAGCCAGAGGCAAAGTAATGACAACACAACGGAAGTTACTTTTTTGTGAGAAGGAGGAGAGGAGGAGAGGAGAGGAGAGGGAGGGAGGAGAGGACAGGGTGGAGAGGGAGGGAGGGAGATACTGAGAAGGATGGAGAGGAGGAGAGGAGGAGAACTATGACAGTGAGGCTGTTAATCCGTTTTTAATCCAGTATTATTGCTTTCTCTCAGACTACCATGATCTCAGACTACCATGAACACAAACACACACACACCGAAATGGCAGTGAGTGCATTTAACATTGGCTCTTCTTGCAACCAACAGGCCAACATTCCCTCTTTTGACTCAAACTCAGTGAACAAGGAGCAATGAACAAGGAGGAAGTGATCCATTAGCTACAGCTCAGATGATGATAATGACAATGGAGGGAAACTATTTCCATACTGACGATCAATATCCTCTAGAGCCAGCTGAGAACCATCCATCTGCTGCAGGGGAGTGTCCCTGAGTACAGACAGGAGAGGAGAGAGGAGATAAGAGAGGGAAGAGGAGAGAGGAGAGAAGACAGGAAAGAGGAGAGAGGAAATAGGAGAGAGGAAAGAGGAGAGAGGAAAGAACATAGGAAATAGGAGCTAGAAAGCTGTATCTCTCTAGCTCCTATTTCCAGAGGATCCCATCAATGACATAATACTGTCCCACCCCCCTTTGTCCCATTCTAGGGTTGACCTAATAAGGACCAGGAAGGGTTATTGTGTGTTTGGGGGCTCAGAGGAGGACTCAGTCAAGCTGTAGACTGATTTACAACAAGACTGGGACATATACATTATGGAAGAAGACACTAGCAAGCCCCTCCGGCCCCCACAAACACACCCAAACACTGAACCGGCTTCTGGCCCAGAGAAGACCCTGAGACAGCAGAAGGGAGATGAAGAAGGGTCAGTTAGAGAACAATACTGACTAACTGACATACAGAGACAGTCAGGCCAACAAAATGACTGCTCACCTACTGTAGACAGGACAGAATGACCTGATTAGATAATTAACCTGTGTATGGCCAAATGTCTTGTTCAGGCCTTCATTCCTGATTAAACCTAGTCCATTTATTAATGGTCTCAATGCCACTAGCGTCTGTATGGCAGAGGTTCCGCTAGGCCAGGTTATACAGACACCACAGTGAAACTGTCTGTAGTATGGCCTAACATATGTACATAAACAACAGGTGCCCCATCTATCCATCTATCCTTTCTCTCTATGTTTGTTTAACTATTTGTTAAACAAAGATGGGTATAAATGTGTATACATGTGTAATTCTTTACATAGAAGGAGACATATTCCATCTTTAACCAGACAAACATTGGTTAGTGTATGAGCGTGTGTTGGTGTGTTTGTGAGAGCCATAGAGCTTCTAGCATGGCTGTGTCCATATGGATGTCAACAGCAGGTGTTCTCCTGCCCAGAGCAGAGCAGGCTGTTAGAAAGACAAGCTGACTCTCAGGGAATTACATGTAATATAATATCTAAATACTGAGGTAGACAGAGAATACAGCGGATATCTTTAAGCACTAAAATACATATGTAGATCCACACACACACAGGCATACACACACACATACACTTTTTTGGGGGAAAGGACAGCCCCGCCACTCCACATCAAAGACTAAATAACAGTGTGAATGGGAGCACCCAGCTAGGGGGCCAGGCAGGCACATCTGTGCTAGGCCATTATGTTCATTGTGAGCAGACATAGGCATGGTAGATGGCTGTGATGCAGTCTAGTGGCATTCTGATGGCAGGGAGGAAATGTTGTTGAGATAACCAGCCAGTCACAGACCAGCTCTGGGTCTCCCTTGACAACCCTCTATTCATTACACTGTCTGTGAAGGATGGATATGATGCACTGAAAACACAATAGATATTGTTGATACCCTCGCTGTTAAAACAAAAAAGACATGCTAATCGTATGCGTGTGTGTGTGTGTGTGTGTGTGTGTGTGTGGTGTGTGTGTGTGTGTGTGTGTGTGTGTGTGTGTGTGTGTGTGTGTGTGTGGTGTGTGTTGGTGTGTGTGTGTGTGTGTGTGTGTGTGTGTGTGTGTGTGTGTGTGTGGTGTTGTGTGTGTGTGCAGTTTGAGTTTAAACTTGATTATAATCGTAGATGAGAAGGGAGCATACAGACCTTGTGTGTGTGTGTGTGTGTGTTTATTTGTTGTGCTAGGACACAAAAAGAAGCTAGGAGACACAAGGAGACACAAGAATAAGAAATATACCGCAGTAGATTTTAGAAGAGCATCTCTAATAGTTTACAGACAGAGACAAATGTCTATCATCCTCCTACTGTAACTGACCCTCCTAATGTTCAGAAGATTAAACAAAGGGAATCTCTGCTCGCTAATTGGAGGAACGTCATTATCATTCTTCAGCCTTGTTATCATGGCTCTGACCCAAGCCAGAGAGAACGGCTTCTCCTCTATAAAACGGCACTGTTCTGTTGTGTTATTTGCTGCTGTGTATGAGCCTGAGAGAGAGGAGAGCATCAAAGAGAACCACCCTCCTTTCTCTCAAGTGTTGGAATACGCTATCATCTGAGCACCTTTTTCCCCTTTCACTCTCCAGGCTTAGGCTACTTGCTTGAATAAAAATAATAAATACAACAGAAAGACAACTTTATTGCTGCTCTAGTCTGTCAACATGATCTCAACTCCCATCGTTACCTCAGTAATACAGAATTGCTGGGAGAGAGGGAGAGGTAGGGAGGCAGGGAGATGCAGGGAGAGGTGGGGAGGCGGGTAGAGGAGGGAAGGGAGGGAGGGTGGGAGGGAGGGAGGGATGGGTGAGGAGAGATGAGTAGGGAGGAAGAGAGAGGTGGAGAGGGAGGGAGGGAGAGAGAGAGAGGTGGGGAGAGGAGGTTGAGGGGAGAGAGAGGCAGGGAGCGTTGGGGAGAGAGGGAGAGGCAAGGAGATGCTGGGGGAAGAAGGTAGAGGTGGGGTGAGGGTAGGGGAGGGGGAGGAAAGGGAAGACAGGGTGAGACAGGGGGGTGAGGGGAGAGGCTGGGTCTTAGTCACAGTTTCCTCACACGTACAAACACCCAAACAGCCCAGCAGCCAGACACAAGGTAAACGCATGCAGGCACATTTAGTCTAGCGCACAGCAAAGGCATTCTTCTCTTTCCACCTATGATTCACTCAGAAACAGATGGGTTTATCCCCCAGCCTACTGAGACACACCATAATAATGCAATGACACACACACACACACACACACACACACACACACACAGCACACACCACATTCTAACACACAACACACCGACACACACACACAACATCTACACACACACACAACTACAGACGCAACACACACACGAGCAAAGAGTGTATGAGCATTAGTGACGTGGATCGCAAGAAGTCAGAGTTGTGCCGGTAGTCTGAGCTAAGGATATTTAGATATCATCAGCTGTGAATATCTGATGGTTTGAAATTCCACAATATAAACTGTACTAATTGTGCATGACTGTTCATATCAATAGGTTTACAATCAATGGAGTGAGATCAAGGAGAAACAGATGGAGGTTTAATAGCGTGTAAACAGCAAAATCCTATTTCCTCATTGAATCGCATGAAAAACCTCAGTTTCCTCATTGAATAGTATGAATAACCTCTGTTTCCTCATTGAATAGTATGAATAACTTCAGTTTCCTTATTGAATAGTATGAATAACCTCTGTTTCTTTATTGAATAGTATGAATAACCTACGTTTCTTTATTGAATAGTATGAATAACCTCCGTTTCCCTATTGAATAGTATGAATAACCTCCGTTTCCCTATTGAATAGTATGAATAACCTCTGCTTCCTTATTGAATAGCACGTGTATACACTCTAAGAAAAAAAAGCTATCTAGAACCTAAAAGGGTTCTTCGGCTGTCCCTATAGGAGAACCCTTTCAAGAACCCTTTCTGGTTCCATGTAGAACCCTTTCCACAGAGGATTCTACATGGAACCCAAAATGGTTCTACCTCGGGCTGTTACGGTGACCGTATTACCGCCACACCGGCAGTCATGAGTCATGAAGGCAGTCAAATTCCACATGACCGTTTAGTCACGGTAATTAACCTTCTCCAAGCTCTGATGCTGCTGCTGGTCATTAGTAGCCTACCAAACTTGCTAACTGCCAGGTACTCATCACTCCATTGTCCATCTAATCACTATGACCATAAATGCAAATGTATTCGAAAATGTAATCAAACACTTAATGAGAGCCCATGAGCTCATGTTGTGCAACATTTCTATAGGCTATGTAATTGCGTGAGAAAACAGAGTGATGGCCGCTAATAAAAAGAGGAGGATCTCATCAGCTTTCTATAGGCTAGGCCTACTATATTTATTTCTCAACTTTCCTAATATTAAGCACATTGCTTCTCTTTACAACAGGAGTATAGCCTACCTGGCTGGCATGAAAATGAACCATGGGGAAAAATGTCCTCCATTCACTATTTAAGTGCATAGATTACATGTATTTTTTCTCTGCCCCTGTTTCGATACAGGTGCATGATAATGGTCCATTCTAAATCAAAACAAATGTCACACATATATTAATAAGTATGTATAAAGACAAGATTAAATCAAGAATAGTCTGATGGGTGACAATATTAGCCTATCACTTGTGAATTTTATTTTGTCACTTGTGAATGATGCCCAGCATAAGAAACAATTCCTTTTTTTGCGACTTTTTCGAATCATAGTCGCACAGCTCATGTAGCCTAGCCCATAGGCCTATATGTTTTAATAAGGTTTGTATCACAACTAAAATGGCCAAATACCTTCTTAAATTGAAGCACATTAATCCGCTTCATCCAGGATCCAGTTGCAGAGGGAGATGTTTAGTCCCAGGGTCCTATATAAGCAGCACGTGAGTTTCAAGTTTGGGGAAGATAATTTTCACCATAAAAATTCACCTTTATAATAAAAGCATTACATGCATAATTGCATTTGAGTTCGCTTTTGATAATGGTGTTTTCTGCTAATGGAACATTCACGCTGTCACGTTCCTGACCTGTTTTCTGTTAGTTTTGTATGTGTTAGTTGGTCAGGACGTGAGTTTGGGTGGGCAGTCTATGTTTTCTGTTTCTATGTTGGTTAATGGGTACCTAATATGGTTCTCAATTAGAGGCAGGTGGTTTTCATCTCCTCTGATTGAGAATCATATTAAGGTAGGTAGTTTCACAGTGTTTGTTTGTGGGTGGTTGTCTCCTGTGTTAGTGTCTGTCTATGTTGCACCATACGGGACTGTTTCGGTTTGTTTGTTCATTTTGTTTGTTCGGTTTTTATGTAGTCATTTCCCTGTTCGTGCGTTCTTCGTGTTACATGTAAGTTCTTACGTCCAGGTCTGTCTACATTCGTTTTGTTATTTTGTTAGTTAATTCAAGTATAGTTCGTTTTTTGTCTTTTTGTCTTGGTTAAATAAATATCATGTCTACATACCTCGCTGCACATTGGTCATCTGATCCCTCTCTCCTCTCCTCGTCTGAGGAGGAGGACGACGTAGAATGCCGTTACACACGCTTATAGCCTACTGCCATGCACACATTGCTGTGCTTATAATGTGAAGAAATAGTCTGATAGTTTATCAACATTTTAAGCTAAACGTTCTGATCTGTTGCGTCAACCACATTGCATAAAAACGTTTTCTTTATGCTAGTAGTTGTATTAATTTGGGATCTATCGCATCCCACAATTGTCCCAGACCATGTTTGGAATATTTATTTCTCGCACAGAATAGGTCAACTTTTGTACTATGGGGGATAGTAGATTGACATAGGCTAGTGCATTTGCTGTTCGTTAGGCCTACTCATCTTGTTGGCTGACGAAAAGTAAATGTGGACAGTTCCAATATCTTCAATAAGGACCCCGGAGTTGGATAAGGACGTGCGCAGTTGCATCCCTGATGTGTCTGTCTTCACTTGTAGCCTGTGAGAAAGACCCGATCACGTGACGGAGAGCCATGTGAGTGAGAGACGCTTCGGATTGCACAGCACACTCAGGGAGAAGGGCACAAGGCAGCACTCCGGGACACAAAAGGCATGGATTTTTTTGGGGTGCATTACGGACACAAACAGGATGCTGCCGTGAAATTTGAGGCATTTATCAAGTGCTTGACAAATTGTGAATGAGAGACTATTGGAGTGTGTACAGCCTGCGCAAAAAACAAATGATTATTAGAGTCTCATCATGCAGCCATACAATGTAATAAAATTCTAAACATATAGCCCAACATTTGTAGAACAACTAAAGTTACATTAATAACTCTAAATGAAGCATATAGGAGTACCTATTTCTTTGTTAATTACTCAACACAGAATAGCCGCATGTGCGTGTGTAACCGATGTGAAATGGCTAGCTAGTTAGCGGTGGTGCGCGCTAATAGCGTTTCAATCGGTGACGTCACTCGCTTTGAGACCTTGAAGTAGTGGTTCCCCTTGCTCTGCAAGGGCCGCGGCTTTTGTGGAGCGATGGGTAACGATGCTTCGTGGGTGACTGTTGTTGATGTGAGCAGAGGGTCCCTGGTTCGCGCCCGGATCGGGGCGAGGGGACGGACTAAAGTTAAACTGTTACACGTGCTCCCTCAAATCGTTTGGAGAAAATATAAACATTTTATTCAGCTTTGTTCAATTGTATTCTTCATACTATCAAACAATATAAAATAATGGCACGGAATTATAAGCACATTTTTTCTGCTAAATTAACTAGTGTAGCCCACAGCCATTTGGCATAGCCACATCAGGACCAAACATAAGGACAACTCAGAGTATGCTATTATTTTCATCTGAAATAGACTACATTTTCTTCATATCATGCTTCTTTAGACCTGTCTAAAATAAAAAATGGGTTTATTGTGAAGGTGTATGCTATATTACATGGATTTATTAGAATTTTTAAAATGGCTTGTAGGCTATGTGTGGAAGCCAGGAGATGCTAAATGTGTTTATGTTAATTAACGGTCAATTACCGTGAAACCGACAGTTATTTGGTTGACAATCACCGGCTGACGAAATGTTGTGATCGCCACAGCCCTAGTTCTACCTGGAACCAAAAAGGGTTTCCTTTTGGAACCATTTTTCCTAAGAGTGTAGCATCCTTCCATTTCCTCATTGAATAGCATTCATACATTGCACCATGTATTTAGCAACCCCTTGTTTCCTGATTGGACTCCAGTAGTGCTTATTGATCTATGTAGTGTCTCCTGACTGGTTGAGTATAAATAGAACCGAGGCTTCTACCGCACATAAACTGCCTCAGAGATACTCTCTTGTGCTCTCACCATCTCCGCTTTTATCTCTTGATACACATACAGCGGTTCTATGTGAGATGTTGTTACTATGCAGGACTGCTGCCTACAGGACAGAGGCAGGTGGAGCAGAACCTATTGCATTTTAAATATTTATAACTATAGCGTAGATCTGCTATCGGCCATATCACAGGACAGAGGAAGGGTCTTCTGAGTTTGTAGATCAAATGTTGCAGTCTCCATAGTCTTGGAGTTAGCCAATCCTAACCTCTGTTGAACAAACCATCTTTGGGGTTATTGTATGGAATGTAAAAAGGTAAAGAAACATATAGGCAATGAGGGAATTTGTATAACTGAATCAAATCACATCTTTAACATCTCTTGTTGACTTCTATAATTTAATTAGGAAGAGATGTCATCATACTATCAGACAATAAGAGTTTTATGACATGTGATTCTCCTGGTTGAGTTCTAATTCAAATACTGTAACCAGGGAACAAAGGGATTTCACTGCATTCTTCTCTCCTCCTCCCGTCTCCTCCTTCTCCTCCACCTCCCCTCTCCTTCTCCTCCCATCTCCTCCCATCTCCTCCTCTCTCTCTCCTCCTCCATCTCCTCTCTCCTCCTCCTCCTCCCCTCCTCCTCTCCTCACTCCCTCTCCTCTCTCTCCCTCTCCTCCCTCTCCTCCTCCATCTCCCCTCTCCTCCTCCTCCCCCCTCTCCTTTCTCCACCTCCCTCTCCTTCTCCCCGTCTCCTCCTCTCTCCTCCTCCATCTCCCCTCTCCTCCTCCTCCCCCCTCTCCTCCTCCACCTCCCCTTCCTCCATTCTCCTCCTCTCTCCTCCTCCTCCAACTCCCTCTCCTCCTCCTCCCCCTCCTCCTTCTCTCCCCTCCCCTCTCCTCTCTCCCTCTCCTCCTCTCTCCTCTCCTCCACCTACCTCTCTCCTCCACCTCCCCTCTCCTCCTCCTCCCCTCTCCTCCACTCCTTTACACTTATGGGGGAGGAAAGTAACTAAGAGCTCCTCCAATAAAAGGGATTAGAGATTTTGCCCTGCGCAGCCAACTGTTTCAATTGAAATCACAGCCTCCTGCAGAAATCATTAAATGTTTATTCCTGTTTCAGCTGGATATCACTGTACCACTCTGCATGCATTAGACTGGATGGAAAACATCTACCCTCGCCACACACTGGTGTGTATGTGTGTTTGTGTGTGTGTGTGTGTGTGTGTGTGTGTGCAAGAGCGTGAGAATGTGTCGTCCCCCACTATAGCACTAGAAGTTCTCTGATATTCGGTACAGATTTCACACAGACACACACACACACACACACCCTGTGCTGGGGAGGGAAGAGGATAATGTTACAGTTCAACCCTTAGCACTTCACAGGAGACTGATGTAACATTAATGAGGAGACACCACACTCACTGGAGAGGTCACACACAAACACATACACCACACTCACTGGAGAGGTCACACACAAACACATACACCACACTCACTGGAGAGAAAAAACCACACACACACACTAACTGAGAGGAGTTTGGCACATTAACACACACACGCACAAACAGTAAGAAACCATTCAAACAAATAATTACGAAACAACACTCTCACCTCTGTTCACCTCTGTCAACTCAAATCATAATGAACTGTTAGTGATTACAAAACTGGCATGTCTAAACACTACGTTTAAATCACTTTGGCTAAGAGAGGATCTTTCTTTCAAACGGCTGCATTGTATTGTTTTTATAGTTCATGTTAAAAGCCTTGAGTAATCGTGTCAACCCCATGAAAAACAGCTCTAACTAGACCAGTAAACATTTTAACACGCTGATATGCTCTGACGACGAATAATTATTCTAAATGTCAGAGAAATTAGCCAGAGAGTGAGTTTAGTAGCTACCTGGAGCTTCCCTTAAAGGTTGAGAGCGAGGGGGGAGGGAGAGAGAGAGTTGGAGACGGAGAGAGGGGGGATGGAGGGAGAGAGAGAGAGACAGAGGGAGGGAGGGAGGTGAAATAGAACTAAACACTGAGTGTGTGTGTCCTGAGGGAGGACTGTGAGAGAGTAGGCACACCATCTAACGATAGTGGATAGAAGAGGGAGATGATCGGTCCCCTATCTCCTGTCTATATCGAACAGTCCTTATCTCTCCTCTCACAGCAACACAACAACTCAGCTAATACTGAGTGACTGGCTTGGATTCCTAGAAACACTGTGTACCTGGAGATCAGCCCAATACCACATCCACCTCTAGTCTCTACCCTTATTATAGTGTCTTAATAAGATAAGTTGGTGAAGGCAAAGATCAATCGAATTACAAAGTCAACCGTCACACACAGCACATGACCGTCTCCTCCTGTTGCTAAGCAACATTAATTCAGAATTTCCAAGAAAGGAGTGTGAGTTGTGACAGGTAACATCACCTCCCTCTGCTTGCTGATCGCCCCGCTTAGCGACGAGAGGCTATGTGGGAACATTTTACAGGCAACAATACTTATGCTTGAGTACAATTTACGATACTAATACATTTTTTAATGGACATAGAATTAGGTTTTCATATTATCAACTCAAAATAAATGTTCAGTTCACTAGCTAAATAACCTTTCACATGAAGGCATATATATTACTAATTTATGATGCTATAAAATAGTTGTTTATGGTTAGAAAATGATGTCAGATTATTATGTTAAACACATGTATCTGTAGTTAACCTGCTCCAGATGACTGATCGTTATAGTCTCATCCACGTATTGGTTGAATAAATTCAAAATATTGACTCACCTGATGCTAGCATCCCACTGGACCACTGAAACAGCCTGCCCAAGCACAGTGTGCATGTGTGTGCGTGCGTGCATTTGTGTGTGTATGTGTGTGTGAATCCTGAAAACACAATTACAGTTAAAAGGATAGTGTAGCCATCAGAAAAACAAAGAAAGAGGAAGTATCTAGACTAAAACAGAAAAACAGAGAGCTATAGAAAGATGACCTATTTTAGTCCATCACCAGTTTTGGGTCATACCTCTTTTATCCTTTCATCCCCTCTGGTCATAACTGCCCTCCACTGTAATGCGGGTTAAGATGAAGGATGGAGATAGCAGGAAATAGTAACAAAAACCTGTTTCACTGATGAAGGCGAAACTCATTGGTTCTAAAAAAGTAAATATATATTTTTGAAGACAAGTCTATTGTCCTCTATTGTTGGAGAGATGCTGACTATTCTTCATCTTCAGTTTGCCCTGTTCATGCACGCTGGTTGGAAAGACAGCCACAGATTATTTCGGCTCATTAACTATTATTGCCACACACACACAGTCATAGAAAAGACAGACAGCCACGATGATTCCTTCCTTTCTCACCGTCCATTACTGTCCAGAGACATCCCATCAACCCACAGCAGCATGCAGGGCTCCACACACACACACACACACACACACACACACACACACACACACACACACACACACACACACACCACCTTTGGCTGCCCCTGTCCCCGTCTTACACTATATTGCATATTAAAAACACAAAAACAATGTTTAAGTGAGAATAGGCATTGGTCTGAAGCCAAAAAAGAAAGGAAATTCACAAGCACCACAATGCCTGTTCCACCCATGTTCTACCAAGGTTTTCCAGCACACAGCTTTGACCTACTACAGTAGCTATGTTGGTATTGTACTTCAAACTACGTGTAGGCAGGTTGCTTAGGATTCAAACAGTCTAATTCATACTCTTAGAGGAGGTGCTTCCACAATAATTGATTTGTACTGAATACAAGGTCAAATATTGGATTCTTCACACACCACAGTAAGACATTATCATTATTAAATAGAAGCAAGATTTACTTTTATACTTACAAGACCATCCGGCTTGATTGAGCTGTTTTGTCTTGTAGTAATGTGCTGCATGCCTGTATTTCCTTAAACCTTTATTTTAGCAAAACATAATTAATAATTTTATGTTCAGTAGGTGCCCAACATGACAACGGATGGTGGTGTGTTGGACACAGTAGCTCAGCTAGAGCCTGTCAGCATACCTGATTTCTGTAACTGTTAGCTTATCTGTGTAATATTGACATAAGTTCAAAACCACTTGTGTTTCAAACATGGTTCTGTTTTATCAGTTGCTGTGCTGATCAATGGACAGTTCATTGCCTCTGTCAAAATAATGTGTAGCTTAAAGTTATGTTTGTACTTGTATTTATTTTGCAATAAATATGGTGACGCAACAGTAATACAAATGTACACTAGGCCTATCTAAAAAATATATACAAATGATATATATACCATGCTCTCTGTAATTATTGGGACAGTGAAGCAGTTTTTCTTATTTTGGCTCTATACTCCAAACATTTAAATTTGAAATCAAACAGTGACTATGAGGTGAAAGTGTAGACTGTCAGCTATAATTTGAGGGTATCTTCATCCATATCGTTTAGAAATCACAGCACTTTTTGTACATAGTCCCCCTATTTTAGGGAACCAAAAGTATTGGAACAAATTCACTTATATGTATATTGAAGTAGTACAAAGTTAAGTATTTGGTCCCATATTCCTAGCACGCAATGATTACATCAAGCTTGTGACTCTACACATTTGTTGGATGTATTTGCTGTTTGTTTTGGTTGTGTTTCAGATTAATGTGGATGCTACTATAATCCTGAAGGAATCGTGAATAATGATGAGTGAGAAAGTTACAGATGCATACCCCCCCTGTTATTGTAATGGTGAAAGGTTAGCATGTCTTGGGGGTATGATATTTGTGCGTCTGTAATTAGACAAGTACAGTCATTAGACAAGTACAAAACTCGTAAGAAAATGTATAGACATATTTACAAATCTGAAATTGGATAGGTGCTCCTTGAAGACAAAACTTCAGCTACAAATGTCCTAAGTCATGTTTTACACAGTTATCCAACTCCAGTAGAAGAGCACACATGTCCTCATTTAAAAATATCAGTATAAATATGAAAACATTTGGGAGTACTCACAGATTTGGAACAGAACAAATATTTAAAGTATTGATAGTGTGCGAAGTACCATGTGTACTGCGTGCATTTGAATTGGCATACGTTGTTTGTCGGTTCCACATGGGCCAGTTGCATTTCTCATTGACAGGCGCATGCCTACAATCCGCCACACTGCCATAAAGCACTGTGTCCCTGGGTAGTACTGTAGGGATGGCGTGCATCTCACGGATGAGGGCAACGACCTCTTTCTTCCTTGAGGGTCTGAGAGCTGGTCTTTCCTCCGTTCTGGCAAGACGCACTCAGTTGTAAACACAACCACACTCACTGCCACTCCACGAACCTAAAGGCCCTTCTAAGAGCCACGTAATAAATGTGAATAAGCACTGTGTGTCAAAACCATACACTAAAGAGAATGGTCAAAATGTATCCTCCGAGAGGGGAACTCAGGACCTGCAGTTCCCAGGGCAGTAGCACTAACTGTCACGCTACGAACCTTGTTTTAAACATAATAACTTGACACTAGTTACATGGACAGTCTGGTGATGACAGGAAGCTTTTGTTGCACAATGTTTTTGTTGTTCATTCACTCGGTACTGACTGAACATTTATTTCTCTTGCTTGGTTCAAAGGGAATTATCTAAAACAGTTGATGTGTTGAAAACAGTCTCATTTATAGAGTTAGCTCTAACCAGGTTAGCAAGTATGGCATTTTATTTTAACTGCGCACATGTGCGGTTGTACTAGCAAGCAATTATGTTTTTGTTTTAACTGGGTGCACTCACACAAAGTGAGAATTTCGATTTTTAGGAACACACTGAAAAGTAACTTGACACTGTATTGATCAGTCAGTGCAAATTTGGATTATAATGACAAGAATAAAATTGCATTTAGAGAGGAGCGAGAGTACTGAATTAATGCACAAGGTAAGGTTAGTAACGCTAGCTTTGGACCGTCGAAAACAACATGTCTGTCTGGTGTGCTAGCTAGCTAACTGCTTCTTATTTTTATCAGCAACAGTTTGTGTTGGGAGAGGCACGGCTGATCTTGGTCGAGGCTAGCTAGCTAGCAGCTGTTATGTTAACTGCTGAAATCTGGTTGCAGACGTAACGTTAGCAAGCAAGCCAATTTGACTGTATGGGGTAGCTAACGTTAAATGAGAAATGCCCATTGCATGATGTATTATAAATTAGCAGCGTGGCAATTTCCCAAAGTTTGGTGTTGACTATGAACTTTACTTAGCTAGCTAACTATAGTACCTATGCTTTGGAAGAATGTGGGATATAAGTTATTGTCAACAATGGGTTATTACTGGTTAACTAGTTGGCTAGCTAACTGGCTATAGCAGGCAAGGACGTTCGCTAGCTTACTTGTTTGTTTACACAGATGACCAGCCTTATATAAAAAACCTTCCTTGACAAAATATAGCTAGCTAGCTTTCCTCGTTTGTTGGTTAGCTAGCCTGCCAACGTTAGCTCTCCTCTGACTGGTATTCTATCTGTGGTATAACGTTACGTTAGCTAGCTAGTTAGCTAACGTTACAGCTGCTGGCTAGCTAGTTAGCTAATCAAAACAAAACCACGTTCAGCTCACTAATAATAACAACATTTTCATGTCGAACAATTTATCTGTATGCATTTATTGATTAACCTCAGCTTGAGTACCAAGATATAGATATCTATAGCCTAGGTTTGTCCTCAACCACTTCTTATCATCACTGGCTGGTGCAGGCTGCGCACTGTTTGTGTTGAGTTGCTGATCGACCGAGTTGATAGCCAATCAAGTTCATTTGAGAATTTCATCGAGATTGGTGTCATATTGCCTTTGATATAATGGTAGGGAGATTTGAATTTAACACTGAGCTTCAACCTGCTCTCCACCTAAATATCTCAGTGCCTTCTCCCAGCCAGTCCCTCTCCACCCAAGGACACAGAGGACAGAGGGATGATGATAGGAGAGAGGAGGAGTGGGAGAGAAGAGAGAGGGGGATGGGGGATGGGTTGCAGAGACAGAGAGGATCCGAGAGAGGAGAGCAGATCAATGTGGATCACTTCAGGTAGTCAGTCTGTTTCTCAGGATGATTGCGCTAATCCTGGATAGCACCATGCTAATGCAACTGTTCTCATCTTCTTCCCTCAATAATTGTTTCAATAAAAACCTACACCTCTCACAATACAGGCATGCTGCAGTACTTCCATCTCTTTCGATTCAACATTTGTATGGGATGGAAAGAGAAAGATTGTGAGGCTATTCCAGCAGTCAAGCCCAGTCAGTGTAGTGACAGCAGCAGTGTGTGTCTCTGTCAGGCTAGCAGAGAGAGGCAGCTTGTTCCCAGTGTTACAGACTGACTGCAATGATCACTCTTTGTTCCCACTGGTAGACTGGCCTGTAATAAGGACAAATCCCTCACTGTCTCTATACTGGCTCAATGTACTATCGCTGTGCAGACACACACACACACACACACAGATAAATACACACGCAAGTATTCACACAGAGAAATACACAATAAAAACACATAAGCAGTAACATGCACACACACACACACACACACACACACTGTAGCAGTGGAATCATTCTTTCCATAAGTAGCTGTAGGACAGTTGATCTGTTGGACTGTCTTTGTCTGAATTTGTTGATATTTTACTCACTCTCCATACCACAGTCCTGACATATCATAACATCATGAACATCACTAAATGTTCTGGCCTCAGTCTAACATGGATCTTTACTGATCGGGACGTTTTACATGATGCTACACTAACCAAACCTTGGAGTGAACCCAAAACACACAATCATGCACGCACCTATACACACACACTCACATGCACGCAAACACACAAATGGAATCATGTAGTAACCAAAAATGTGTTCAACAAATTAAAATATATTTTAGATTTGAGATTGTTCAAAGTAGCCACCCTTTGCCTTGATGACAGCTTTGCACACTCTTGGCATTCTCTCAACCAGCTTCACCTGGAATGCTTTTCCAACATTCTTGAAGGAGTTCCCACATTTGCTGAGCACTTCTTGGCTACTTTTCCTTCACTCTGTGGTCCAACTCATCCCATTTGGGTTGAGGTCGGGTGATTGTGGAGGCCAGGTCATCTGACGCAGCACTCTATCACTCTCCGGCTTGGTCAAATATCCCTTACACAGCCTGGAGGTGTGTTGGGTCAATGTCCTGTTGAAAAACAAATTATAGTACCACTAAGCGCAAACCAGATGGGATGGCGTATCACTGCAGAATGCTGTGGTTGCCATACGGGTTAAGTGTGCTTTGAATTGTAAATAAATCACTGACAGTGTCACCAGCAAAGCACCCCCACACCATCAAAGCATCATGCTTAATGGTGGGAACTACACATGCGGAGATCATCCGTTTACCTAATCTGCGTCTCACAAAGACACGGTGGTTGGAACCATAAATCTAAAATTTGGACTCATCAGACCAAAGGACAGATTTCCAACGGTCTAATGTCCATTGCTTGTGTTTATTGGCCCAAGCAAGTTTCTTCTTATTATTGGTGTCCTTTAGTAGTGAATTGTTTGCAGCAATTCGACCATGAAGGCCGATTCGCGCAGTCTCCTCTGAACAGTTTATGTTGAGATGTGTCTGTTACTTGAACTCTGTAAAGTATTTATTTGGGCTGCAATTTCTGAGGCTGGTAACTCTAATGAACTTATCCTCTGCAGCAGAGGTAACTTTGGGTTTTCCTTTCCTGTGGCGGTCCTCATGAGAGCCAGTTTCATCATAGCTCTTAATGGGTTTTGCGACTGACCTTCATGTCTTAAAGTAATGATGGACTGTCATTTCTCTTTGCTTATTTGAGCAGTTCTTGCCACAATATGGACTTGGTCTTTTACCAAATAGGGCTATCTTCTGTATACAACCCTTACCTTGTCACAACACAACTGATTGGCTCAAACGCATTAAGAAGGAAAGAAATTCCACAAATGAACTTTTAACAAGGTACACCTGTTAATTTAAATGCATTCCAGGTGACTACCTCATGAAGCTGGTTGAGAGAATGCCACGAATGTGCAAAGGTGTCATCAAGGCAAAGGGTGGATAAAATAGATAAAAATATATTTTTTATTTGTTTAACACTTTTTTGGTTACTACATCATTCCGTATGTGTTATTTCATAGTTTTGATGTCTTCACTATTATTTTACAATGTAGAAAATAGTTTAAAAAAATAAAAACTTGAAAGAGTAGGTGTTCTAAAACTTTTGACTGGTACTGTACATGCACACACACATACAACTTTGAGTTATCACAACAGTGTGATAACCTCAGATGCGCTGCAGTATCTATAGCAGTCCCTGTCTAGCCAGTAGAGAGAGAACAGGTACCAAACCCTTAAGATGGCTTGGTTGGCCGATGGTCACCAGAGAGGAGAACTAAGGTCCTTTCTTTAATTACAGTTTTTTACAATCACTTTGGCACTAATTTCAGAACCTTGTGGTAATTTTTCAAAACTCTAGACACAAAACTCAAAACGGTCATCACTTGTAACACAGGCTGTCCAATGTTCAGAACATTGCATTGTGCATTCATATCTTTAAAGAAACCTTGCACTTGCAGAATCATTGGTTCAAATAACTAATTTATCATGAAATACCATAAGAATATTCATGTAGATCACCCACACACAAGATACCGATAGTTTCACTGTGTAGTTGTTCGTACAATCATTAAATATTGTAGTACAAAATGTGAGACGTTTCATTATGCTACTACACGTAAATACTTCACTGTAAAAGGACTAGTAGAGCGGACACTACAGACACAGTGGAATCATTGAACAAAATATGACATTTATTGATGAAATAAAATAAAATCACAACAGAAACAGAAACAAAGTTTCTTTGAATCAAAGCAAAAATAATTGGCTACAAAAAAAGGAAAAAACAGTTAAAGGTCAATTGCAGTGTTCCTCACCTGGCTTACTGTAAAAACCAAAACACAGGATTGATTACTGTACTTCTATATTTCCATCAACCCTGTCTTGTGGATTTGGCTATAGGTTCTCATCCACATCACAATGGATGTTTTCATTAGCCAAACATCTTGGGAAGAATCAGGCGAATGCAGGCCTGACACTGGTCTGCCGTGATGTCATTGCATGCGTCATCCATGGCCTGGAGAAGGGTGTCTTGTTCGTGAGGGCGCCTATCATATACCTTCCACCTCCATGTGGAGAAAAATTCCTTTATCGGGTTAAGGAAAGGAGAGTATGGGGGTAAGTATAGGGTGGTAAATTGTGAATGGGCCTGAAACCATGCTTGCACCATTTGAGCATGGTGGAACCTGACATTATCCCACACAATGACATAGGTCACGCCATCAGCTCTACAGACCTGATTTAGCTAATCAAGGAAGGTTATATTCGAACAGCGAATCATGTGGCTGCCTGCAACTCAATATATAGAGTATATAGAGTAGAGAGCTTTAGATGTTGTTCGACCAAACATTAGAACGGACAAGATGCGTAATCTAAGCAACTTTGACCGTGGTATGATTGTTGATGCCACACATGGTGATTCCGGCATCTCAGAAACAGCTGCCCTCCTGGGATTTTTACGCACTACCGTCTCTAAAGTTTACAGAGAATGGTGCGATAAACAAAACACATTCAGTGAGCGGCAGTTCTGTGGGCAAAACACCTTGTTAATGAGAGAGGTCAGAGGAGAATGTCCAGACTCATTCAAGCTAACAGAAAGGCCACAAATGCTCAAATAACAGCTGTTTAAAACAGTGTTGTGCAGAAGGGCATCTCTTAATGTATAACACCACGAATCATTCAAGCTGTTGTGGAGGCAAAAGGGGGTCCTACCCAGTACTAGATAGGTGTACCTAATAAAGTGGCCGGTGAGTGCACCGTAATGTCAAAT
>NC_036839.1:30624360-30652283 GCF_002910315.2 Salvelinus sp. IW2-2015
GGCTGTTGCTGTTATGGTGTTAAATGAATCCCTGTTTCTTCTCTCCTGTTTTTTCTCCCTTCATTCCCTCTCTCTCCTCCTTTCTCTCTCTCTTCCAATCTGTGAGTAAATATTTAGTTGTCTGAATCACGTTAATGTAACATCACTCACAGACCTTCAGTAGAGGATGTTTGATGGCTCACTGAAATGACCTTCTCTGCTTTCATAATTCACCCATCTATTTAGACATATCGCAATAATAATAATAAAACCTGAAATTACTCTGTAATCAAACATTGCATTTTGTCTTTAATAAATGTAATTTAAACTGTTCACAGCCATATTGCAGCCTGCAACACTTCAATTATTAGAAGGACATTTTTATTAGCTTTTTCAATTAAGACTAGCTCAACCACCAGACCCTACACTCTCCCTCTACTGTATTTCTCAGTGGAAAATGTGTTTTTCTATTCAACAGCTTGTCTATATCTATGACTATAATATAGACTTCAAGCTCACACCTTTCCATCAGTCCTTCGTTATCAGCTGCACTGGCTTCATGCTAAGTGTCTTCATTAGATGCCACACCTAACATAATAGAAGCTATAGAGGACTCATTTTATCTTGCATAATCAAACAGACACACATAGCTACAGTGGGGCTAACTAAAGATATGGAATAAGATGTTACTTACACAAGGCTCTTAGCAGAGGTTCCATTACGCAAATGAGAATTTGTATAATTAATGCTGAGTTATATTCACTACATTTAGCCTACATACAGCACTATGAGTGTCACCAATCTAACCACAGTAATGTTCTCCCAAGGATCCCCCCACCACCCTCTCTCCGCTCTCCATGGTGCTGAACCGGTTGCCCAGGTGACGTATGATCAAGCGCATCCGCCAGGCAGCGAGCTGTTGAGTTTGACTCACCGTCACCGTCACCGCAGCAGAGCAAAGCATCGCTGACTGCCAGTATTCACTTTAACATCCACTTTCTCTCAAGGACGCCATTCTCAAGTAGCCTAGCTATTCACTCATTGATAAACAAATACTATATGCGAACTGAAAATAGAGGCTGATTTGAACCCAGAAAGACCCGACATATAGCCAACAATTTTCTATCTTCCTGTTTTTGAAAACCGAAGTAGCCTATTCAGAATAGGGGATTTAACCTAAACAGAGGCAACTAACTTATTTGTAAAACAATGCTGTTTGAAATGGGTCTACGTTGAATAGAAGGCAATTAGGAATTGATGCTTGTGTTTCCATCAACTTGTGTGCCCTTTATCAAGTCTGTATTTTATATAGGCTAACTGAATAGAATAATATTCACGTCTCTAAATCAATAACAAAATATATACACGTTTTCAATCAACAAATACATAGCCTGGAATAAATGGAAACATTCAACATGTCTGATATGGCATGGCACCTTTCTATTAGGGTGCTCGAGGCAGTATCTCTCTCTATCAGTTTATCTCAATACATAATTACACCACATCTAGCATGTCCATTAATATCTCAATAGGTTATTAATGGTAGTAGCCATGCAGTGATGGGGATAAGAGGTGACACCGCTGCCTTCAAATTAAGAGGGATTACCAGCAGCGAAACCTCTCGTTAGATAGCCTGCCTACCAAATCAAATCAAATGTATTTATAAAGCCCTTTTACATCAGCTGGTGTCACAAAGTGCTATACAGAAACCCAGCATAAAATCCCAAACAGCAAGCAATGCATATGTAGCACAATCACACAATGTCAGAAACAGAGATCGCCGCGCATAAAACAGGGGAATTTCACAAGGAAACCAGCCTGTTTCTTACCGTTTTAAGTTTTCAGGGATTCTGAAGGAGAAGAATGACGGATGCGACGCCACTGTCAACCCTCTTCTCTCTCTCTCTCCTCCCGCGAGCTCTCTGGCGCATCTCACGGAGGAGTGGTGGGGACACCCTGCGAGCCCCTGTTTCCTCCTGTCCACCGAATAAAAACACCGAGTTGGGCGCGCGCCATCTACGGTTCGCTGTGCAAGACTCGACAGGCGGGTTGACTGCCACTGAAACTAGCAAGGACGTTTTCAGTTGCGGAAAATCGGTTTACAGCCAGAGAACATGAAAAGGAAAGGAAAGCTGCGGTCGCTTGGCTTAACAAAGTCAGTCGGATAGATGATGCATAACGTATAGTGATGTATAACAGATAGCTGCAGATAATGCAGCAGCCTAATCGATCTTCTTCCTGAGGCTTCCCATCAGATGCTTTACAGTGCGCTCTGTGTTTATCATCATTAGATAATAGGCCTACCGACGCTTATCTGGCCACTGGAGACTTAGATCTCTCTACACAAAGACATATTTACATCAGTATTTGTATTGGCTTAAACATTTTCTTTTAAATCATTTAGCAGACGCTCTTATCCAGAGCGATTTACAGGAGCAATTACAGTTGAAGTCTGAAGTTTACATACATTTAGGTTGGAGTCATTAAAACTCGTTTTTCAACCACTCAACAAATTTCTTGTTAACAAACTATAGGTTTGGCAAGTCGGTTAGGACATCTACTTTGTGCATGACACAAGTCATTTTTCCAACTATTGTTTACAGACAGATTATTTCACTTATAATTCACTGTATCACAATTCCAGTGGGTCAGAAGTTAGCATACACTAAGTTGACTGTGCCTTTAAACAGCTTGGAAAATTCCAGAAAATTATGTCATGGCTTTAAAAGTTTCTAATAGGCTAGTTGACATCATATGAGTCAATTGGAGGTGTACCTGTGGATGTACTTCAAGGCCTACCTTCAAACTCAGTGCCTCTTTGCTTGACATAATAGGAAAATCAAAAGAAATCAGCCAAGACCTCAGAAAACAAATTGTAGACCTCCACAAGTCTGGTTCATCCTTGGGAGCAATTTCCAAATGCCTGAAGGTACCACGTTCATCTGTACAAACAATAGTATGCAAGTATAAACACCATGGGACCACGCAGCCGTCATACCGCTCAGGAAGGAGACGCGTTCTGTCTCCTAGAGATGAACGTACTTTGTTGCGAAAAGTGGAAATCAATCCCAGAACAACAGCAAAGGACCTTGTGAAGATGCTGGAGGAAACAGGTACAAAAATATCTATATCCACAGTAAAACAAGTCCTATATCGACATAACCTGAAAGGCTGCTCAGCAAGGAAGAAGCCACTGCTCCAAAACCGCCATAAAAAAAGCCAGACTACAGTTTGCAACTGCACATGGGGACAAAGATCGTACTTTTTGGAGAAATGTCCCCTGGTCTGATGAAACAAAAATAGAACTGTTTGGCCATAATGACAATCATTATGTTTGGAGGAAAAGGGGGGATGCTTGCAAGCCGAAGAACACCATCCCAACCGTGAAGCACGGGGTGGCAGCATCATGTTGTGCGGGTGCTTTGCTGCAGGAGGGACTGGTGCACTTCACAAAATAGATGGCATCATGAGGAAAGGAAAATAATGTGGATATATTGAAGCAACATCTCGAGACATCAGTCAGGAAGTTAAAGCTTGGTCGCAAATGGGTCTTCCAAATGGACAATGACCCCAAGCATACTTCCAAAGTTGTGGCAAAATGGCTTAAGGACAACAAAGTCAAGGTATTGGAGTGGCCATCACAAAGCCCTGACCTCAAACCCATAGAACATTTGTGGGCAGAACTGAAAAAGCGTGTGCGAGCATGGATGCCTACAAACCTGATTCAGTTACACCATCTCTGTCAGGAAGAATGGGCTAAAATTCACCCAATTTATTGTGGGAAACTTGTGGAAGGCTACCCGAAACGTTTGACCCAAGTTAAACAATGTAAAGGCAATGCTACCAAATGTTAATTGAGTGTATGTAAACTTCTGACCCACTGGGAATGTGATGAAAGAAATAAAAGCTGAAATAAACCATTCTCTCTGCTATTATTCTGACATTTCACATTCTTAAAATAAAGTGGTGATCCTAACTGACCTAAGACGGGGAATTTTTACTAGAATTAAATGTCAGGAATTGTGAAAAACTGAGTTTAAATGTATTTGGCTAAGGTGTATGTAAACCTCCGACTTCAACTGTATGTTAAGTGCCTTGCTCAGGGGCACATCGACAGATTGTTCATCTAATGACCTCGGGGATTCGAACCAGCGACCTTTCAGTTACTGTCTTGGTTTAATTTGTATGTCAAAACAATGGTTTAATTTGTAGGTCAGTGCTTGTTTCCTATGTACTATTGGGAGGTTTCCTACGTACTATAAGTTCAGTCAGAAGGACGAAGATTGGGGATGACAATGTTTGGTCTTCCATTTGACCTCAAACAATTTAAGTCCATTTGTATTTCTGTTTAGAAAAGTTCACTTACATTGATGCTGTAACTGAAATGACTCAATATCTGAAAAAGCAAAGACATATCACATCAGTTCTGCAATATAATAACCAACTCTAACATTAAATCTAATGGAAAATACATGAAACATGATCTAATACCTATGAATGAGGAAAATAGTAAATAGTTTCCTCCATACCTCCAGTAGCCTTGACATTACAGATAACTGTCCCGCATCCACTCAGGGCAGTGATCCCTAGAGGACATGTGCAACACACACACACACACACACACACACACACACACACACACACACACACACACACACACACACACACACACACACACACACACCACAGGGTACTGTAGCTATAGAATCTGTCTGCAGGATATTACAAGGTAAAATGGCACAGCAGGTGATGTAATTAGTTCAATGTGGATGAAATCTTCATTCAAACATTCCACTGACTCTGCTTGGGATGTTTTATATCATGACAGATAATAGATAAATAAATACATTCTATTGAATTAATTACAGCCACCTGCTAAATGTGAAAATATTATCTGATGACTTGCCCCACCTGGTGGTAGCTTTGAGAACAGCTTTCACATGTCCAGTAAAATGTGCTCTTTGGTCAGTAGGAAAACACTCCAAAAAAAAGGCAGACAATGAATAATACTATGACTAACCAAATAAAAACTATTCCTCTGTCATCGGTCATCTTTATTTCCAGCAGTGGTGTGAACCTAATAAAAGGTTGTATGTGGATAGTAGGTTCTACAAACCCCAACCATAGAGCAGAACAGTGTTGTTGATATTGTTCCAAACTCTTGTTTCATATTGCTCTTTGTTGTGGTTTACTGTTCATCGATGTGTTTGTCTGTTTGTCCATTTGTGGGTAACAAAATGACACTCCCTTCTTTCCTTTAATCACTAAGAATGGAGTCTTAAATCACTAGCCTTAAATCAACTGTAACATTAGACACATCCACCAAGGGTGTGGGGGGGGGGAGAGAGAGAGAGAGAGAGAGAGAGAGAGAGAGAGAGAGAGAGAGAAGAACTCCATTAAATACATATTTTCTGATTAACCACTTCTCCCAAGAGGATGATCCCTAGGTCAGCTTCCTCTGCAGCTCACTAAGAACATAGAAACTAAAGACCAATAAAAAAAAAGTTTCATTTCCAAAACCAAAATCATACAAATTGACTCCAAATTGAAAAACAACTACAATGAAAATGTAAAAATTCAAATGAAATTACAAACTTAACTTGATTATCTCCCTAAATTGAAAATTTACATTGGCAGAATATTTTTGCCTCCATGATGTAAAAGGAAGAAAAACCCTCTCAGAATACAGTCTGAAAATTAAAAGAGGAAGACATGGTAAATCTTGGCTGCCAAGACATCAGAGAATATGTAGGTATAGATCCTTTTCCAGTACAAGACACACTGACGCCATGTGCAGATGCGCGCGACTCTTGGCAGTAGTAAGAAAGCCATCACCATTTGCGCCCATTCAACTTAGCCTTGATTTACATTTTTATTACTTCTAAACAAAATAACTTTTGTGGTTTCTTAACGCTTACAATGATGTTTTGATTATTGCTTGAACAGTCACTAAGGTTATATTTGGTTGTGATCTTTGCAAAATAACTATTTTGGATGCAGCAGTTGTTAGCTAGAATGCTAACGCTCATTGATATAGCTTGTAGCAAAATATAGCTGAAGAACCATTTTACTGGTTGAAGTTCAAGTGTTCAAGTTCAAGTGACACAAATACTATGTTAAGCAGGAGATTCATACTTCTCAAAATCCAATTATAATCCACTCATAACCAACATGTAAATAGATGGGTTTTTTTGCTGGCGTGCTGTAAGAACTCCCCTTGTTCTGCCACCAACTTGTGTGCATCGCCCTCGTGCAACAATGTTTGCAAACACAGAAAGGGGTCTATTTGGATTTACACCAAATAGAAACTGATATGCACTTCCTGTGTTCCAACCCACAATATGATAACATAATGGAAACATACAACCCATATTTTCTTAAAATATATACCAAATTTAAACAGATTGTCAGGTTTTGGCCAAGACTGTTCGGGTTTTGGTCACTAGATGTCCCCATTGCACCTTTTTTGTACCTTTTGTTTTTCTTGCTCTAATTATTGTTTGCACCTGTAGGTCATTCCCTTGTTAGTATTTAAACCCTGTGTGTTCCTCAGTTCCTTGCTCAGTGTTTGTAAGTTAGCACCCAGCCCCAGCCCAAGCCTTGTTTTATACAGATATTTCCCTTGTTGGATTTTCCAGAGGTTCTCTGGTTTAGTTCTTGTGTATTATTTGAGTAGTCTTTTGAGGTTTGTTTTTCCCTGCTGTTTTTTACCACTTTGTGGAGTTTCTTTTGTATTTTGGAGGATTTCCATTTTGTGCCTCTTGGCTTTATTTTTGGACATTGTGGATTTAGTTTCTTTGCCTGAAGATTTTGTTCTTTTATTAAACCACCATCTCTAGTACTGCTGTGTCTGCCTCATCTTCTGGGTTCTGACGATTATTAGTGACTGTTTCTCGAACCGGGTCCTGACACAGATCCCTGATGTACATAAACCCCCATCCTGCTCGGAGAGGAGCAGCGGCTAAATGTGTCACCCTGCGCCACAACCAGAAAGACATGAGATAGACTTTGCAGCTGTTAGTGTTTATGTTTTGTTTCATTGTGTTATGTTTCTGTTCTCTTTTGTTGTTTCCCTATTTAAATATTTGTATTCATTTAATTTCTGTACATACTTACACACAACATGTATGCACTCTAAATACACATCAAATAGCATGTAATACACTCATACACTTGTGCACACACTCCTATATGCACGCACACTCATACAAAACCATGTGCACAAGTCTTGCATGTGTATGTGTGCATACACACACACACACACACACACACACACACAGTCTTGTACAGCTAACCTTGTGGGGACATACAATTCAGTCTCATTCAAAATCCTATTTTCCCTAACCCCTAACCCTAATCCTAACCCGTACTCTTACCCTAACCCTAACCCTAACCTTAACCCTAACCCTAACCCTAACCCAAAAACCTAAACTTTATCCTAACCCTAAACCTAACCCTAGCTCCTAACCCTAACCCTACAACTAACCCTAGCTCCTAACCTTAATATTTAACTTAATTCTAACCCTAACACTAATTCTAACCTTAACCCTAAACTCCCTAGAAATAGCATTTGACCTTGTGGGGACTAACAAACTGTCCCCAGCTGGTCAATTTTTACTTTGTTTACTATTCTTGTAGGAACTTCTGGTCCCCACAAGAATAGTTAAACATGTCCACAAGAATAGTTAAACATGTCCACGCACGCACGCACACACACACACACACACACACACACACACACACACACACACACTCTACTGGACACTGTGGTGAAGAAGGCATGACAGCGACTCTTCAACTTTAGGATGCTGAAGAAATTCGGCCTGTCCCACGAGAGCCCTCACAGTTTTCTACAGGAGCACCATCGAGAGCATACTGTTGGGTTGCATCACAGCCTGATACGGCAACTCCCCCGACGCGCACCGAAAGGCACTACAGAGGGTGGTACGCTCAGCCGAACGCACCAGGACACCTACAACACCAGGTGTCACAGAAAGGCCAAGAAGATCATCAGGAAACTCGGCCACCTGTGCCATGGCCTGTTCTCCCTGTTTCCATCAGTCAGATGTGGGCAGTATAGGAGCATCATGGCAAAAGACTGTAAAACTGGCCAATAGCTTCTACCCCCAGACCATCAGTCTGCTGAACAGCCACCACTAGTCAGCTACCTACTCCCCCTGCCTTCCCCTGGCCTCCCCGAACTTCCTGCCCCCACCCCAATGGACATTATCATGCTGAATAGCCACCACTAGTCAACTACCTAATCCCCCTGTCCCTCCACCTGCGCCCCCGGTCCTACCCCATCCACCCATGCTACTCCAGCTATGGACATTTAACATACCCACACTCCAATGGACATTTATCATTGCCACAGTTGTTAATATGTTTATAATATTATTTATATTTTTATTCTTATCTGTTTTTATTATATTATATTTGTTTTATTTCAGTTTGTCCTGCAGTGTTGCATCACTGTACCTTGTAATTACATCTGCAACCTTGTACATGTGACTATTAAACTCTCTAATCTAATCTGACACCTTCATCCACACCGTCATTCCATTGAGGATCTCATTGTATCTTATTGTACCTATTCAATGTCGTTACACAGGAGACTGGGGGGGGGGGGGGGGGGGGGGGGGGGGGGGGGGGGGGCTGGAAGAGAGCTGTCAGCTAGTTATCTGTATTTCTCACACTCGCACCGACGCACACACACACACACACACACACATAGATGCAAGCACACACAATCTCTACACAAAATGATGCTGTCAGTTGGCTACATCCATCGCTCACACATGCACAAACATAATAACTGTGGCTCAGAGATATGCATCAGCCCAGACAACACAGCCAATGTGATCAAGTCCTGGACCTGCGGCCCAATTTATTGAAGTGAACCACTCTATTTCGTCCCTTCGCTATTTCGACACCGAACACATCACCCTGTCTAGGAGAGGGGGTGACCTTGACAATTTATTGTTAAAACGAGAGGCTGCCTGGATCTTTAACTTAAAGACCCTTGCTCCCGTCGGTCTCAACGTAGACTTTGATCTGAAGCCATTCTTGTGATTACTGTGATTTTGCTATCCATTGTAAAATATTTATAGGCCTATGTAGCCAAATTGTATCTATAACCATATGTTATTCATTCATGCTTTTTTAAATGTTCTATTTATCTATAAATCAACCAATGGAATCTAGCCAAATCCATCCATGATTACAGACACCTGTGTGTGTCCTTCCAACTATATAAACTAGTGACCCGCATTGTTTGTCATTATACCATGATGAAGACAGCTTGTCCATCAAAATGTTGGTTATTAAATTATTGCATTTGAGCTCCTAGAGTGTGAGGCTCTCCTTTTCTTTTTCAACTGGACCTGTGGACCAACACACACTCTCATTCCCCAGCCAAGTCATCTAGGACCATAGGGATGGTGTAATGAACACGAGGTGAGACAGAAAGCTGGTTTCAAGCGCAGGGCGCAGCAGGTGTTTATTGCAAAGGACCACAGTAGGAGGCAGGTAGCTGGGTGCAGGGGCAGGCAGAAGGTCATACACAGGGGGTCAACATACACAAAAGGGCAACGGTACAGGCAGGAAAAAGGCTAGTAATGTAGTCCAGGAGATCAGGCAATAGGTAGACAACAGGAAATCCGATAGGCTAAGGTACAGGCAGGGAATATGCAAAAGACGTCGTTAGTGAGGCAGGCAAAAACTATTATACACGGGAGGAGTAAATTACAGGAAACCCAGAGCTCAGAAAGACATGTGTCACAAAACAAACAATACCTCACAGTGATGGGGTGCAAAGAACTGAACTAACTAGCGTGTGATAATGACATACAAGTGTGTGAACAGGTGATTAGAATTCAGGTGATTGGGATCTGGAGAGTGAGCTGCGTTCAGGGGATCTAGGTGTTTGAGGGTGTGAGTTGGAAGCAGACGTTAGATGGAGCCACACATTTTCATATAACTAAATCTGCTGACACAATTAGAAATGGGAGGGAAAAAAACGAAGATACAGAAGAATTGGCTAAAATACAAATACATGAGCTAAGATATAAGCTAGATACATACAGGAAGTCTACACCCTTGTTACGACTTCTGCCGAAGTCGATGCCTCCTTGTTCGGGCGGTGCTCGGCGGTCGACGTCACCGGTCTTCTAGCCATCATTGATCCATGTTTCATTTTCCATTGGTTTTGTCTTGTCTTCCTACACAACTGGTTCCAATCCCATTCATTACATGTTGTGTATTTAACCCTCTGTTTCCCCTCATGTCCTTGTCAGAGATTGTTTATTGTTATGCTCGTGTTTTGTGGATTGGTGTGCGACGTGTTCTTGTACCCACGTTTATTTTATTATGTACCTTGGTTTTGGAGTTTTGTTTTACGTTATTAAACTACTCCATTATACCAAGTTTGTAACGGCTGTCGTAGTCGTTCTCCTCCTCAGACGAGGAGGAGCATGGATCGGACCAAGATGCGGATTGGTAAGTATTCATATTTTAATGGGAAAACAACAAACACTACAAAATACAACAACCAACAAACGTGACTAACCTGAAACAGTCCTGTGTGGCCCAAACACTGACACAGGAACAAACACCCACAAAACACAGGTGAAACCCAGGCTGCCTAAGTATGATTCTCAATCAGGGACAACGATTGACAGCTGTCTCTGATTGAGAATCATACCAGGCCGAACACAAAATCCCAACATAGAAAATCAAACCTAGACCAACCCACCCAACTCACGCCCTGACCAAAACTAAAACAAATACAAAAACAAAGGAAAACAGGTCAGGAACGTGACAGAACCCCCCCTTAAGGTGCGAACTCCGGGCGCACCAGCACAAAAGTCTAAGGAGGGTCTGGGCGTCTGTCCACGTGGCCCTCTGCGCTGGTCGTGGTCCCCACCCCACCATAGTCAACCCCCGCTTCCGTGGCCTCCTCCCAATATCCACCCTCCATGTCAATCCCACTATTCCAAAGAACAGTAACAGACTGAGGAGCACGACAGACAGCACCGGACTGAGGGGCAGCACCGGACTGAGGGCAGCACCGGACTGAGGGGCAGCACCGGACTGAGGGCAGCACCGGACTGAAGGCGGATCCTGGCTGGCTGCCCTGGCGGATCCTGGCTGGCTGGCTCTGGCGGATCTCTGGCGGAAGGCTCTGGCGGATCCTGGCTGCGGAAGGCTCTGGCGGATCCTGGCTGTGTAGGCTCTGGCGGATCCTGGCTGCGGAAGCTCTGCGCGATCCTGCTGGCGGAAGCGCTGGCGGATCCTGGCTGCGGAAGGCCTCTGGCGATCCTGGCTGGCGGAAGGCTCTGGCGGATCCTGCTGGACGCTCTGGCTGGTCCTGGCTGACGGCTCTGGCTGGTCCTGGCTGGACGGCTCTGAAGGCTCGGGACAGACGGTGCGCTGGCAGGCAGGCAGTTCAGACAGCGCTGGGAAGCAGCAGTTCAGACAGCCTTGGGAGGCAGGCAGTTCAGACACAGGCTCGCTGAGCAGGCAAACAGCGCAGGCGGCTGTAGCAGACGGTCGACTCTGACCTGCTGAGCGGCACAGTAGGTCTGGTGCGTGGTGCCGGAACTGGAGCACTGGCCTGAGAACACGCCACACAGGGAGAGTGCGTGGAGGAGAACAGGGCTCTGAAATGCACTGGAAGCCTGGCTGCTGTCGGCACTGATGGTACTGGGCTGGGGTGGAAGGTGCGCCGGATATACCGGACGTGAAAGGAGGACACGTGCTCTTGAGCACCGAGCCTCCCCAACCTTACCAGGTTGGAATGGTCCCCGTAGCCCTGCCAGTGCGGCGAGGTGGAATAGCCCGCACTGGGCTATGCAGCGAACCGGGACACCCACCTGTAAGGCTGGTGCCATGTACGCCGGCCTGAGGAGACGTACTGGAGGCCAGATATGTTGGCCGGCTTCATGGCACCCGGCTCGATGCCCAACCAGCCCTCCCAGTGCGCGCAAGGTGGAATAGCCCGCACTGGGCTAAGCACGCGTACTGGGGACACCGTGCGCTCCACCGCATAACACGGTCTGACCAGTACGACGCCCTCTCACTCCACGGTAAGCCCGGAGTTGCTCGGGTATCCAACCCAGCTTCCCACACCCTCCCTTAGCCCCCCCCCCAAGAAATTTTTGGGTGAGCCTCTCGGGCTTCCAGCCGCTCTGCCTTGCTTTCGCCTCATAAAACCTCCTCTCCGCTTTCGCTGCCTCCAGCTCCACTTTGGGGCGGCGACACTCCACTGGCTCTGCCCAGGGTCCTTTACCGTCTAGGATTTCCTCCCAAGTCCATTCCTCTTTTCCCCATTGCAGTTGTTCTTTCCTTCCTTCTCCAATCCGCTTGGTCCTGTTATGGTGGGTGTTTCTGTAACGTACCAGGCCGAACACAAAATCCCAACATAGAAAATCAAACCTAGACCAACCCACCCAACTCACGCCCTGACCAACTAAAACAAATACAAAACAAAGGAAAACAGGTCAGGAACGTGACAAAGTTTGATTCTCCTGCGCCTGACTTCCCTGCCACCTACACACACGTCATGACAACCCTCTTCAACTTTTTTCACAAATTGTTGCGTTATAAAGTGGGATTGAAATAGATTGAATTGTCATTTTTTGTCATTAATCTAGACAAAATATTCCATAATGTCGAAATGGAAAGAAAATTCTACAAATGTATTTATTTATAACTATAAATATAGTTGTTGCATAAGTATTCACCCCATTTGTTTAAGCAAGCCTAAATGAGTGCAGAAGTAAAATGTGGCTTAACAAATCACATAATGTGTATCTGTATTTATTAAGGATCCCAATTAGATGTGGCCAAGGCATCAGCTTGTCTTCCGGGGATCCAGCAACATTAAGGCAGTTATATACAATTAAAAATATTACATGACATTACATTTAATAACACTTTTCACAACACATTAAGTGTATTCCCTTAGGCCACTACTCTACTACCACATATCTACAAAACAAAAGCCATGTGTACGTGTGTGTAGAGTGCGTGTCTTATGATGTGTATTAGTGCCTGTGTGTGTCTCTTAACAGTCCCTGCTGTTCCATATTTGTATCTGTTTTTTAAATCTGATTCTACTGCTTGCATCAGTTACATGATGTGGAATAGAGTTCCATGTATTCATGGCTCTATGTAGTACTGTGCACCTCCCATAGTCTGTTCTTGACTTGGGGATTGTGCAGAGACCCCTAGTGGCATGTCTTGTGGGGTATGCATGTGTACAGGTAACGAGTGGAGGACAGAGGAGCCTCTTAAAGAAGGTCTGTGAGAGCCAGAAATCTTGCTTGTTTTTAGGTGACCAAATACTTATTTTCATTTACATTACATTTACATTTAAGTCATTTAGCAGACGCTCTTATCCAGAGCGACTTACAAATTGGTGCATTCACCTTATGATATCCAGTGGAACAACCACTTTACAATAGTGATCAATAAGTACACTAACCTTTTAAGGGGGGGGGTTTAGAAGGATTACTTTATCCTATCTAGGTATTCCTTAAAGAGGTTGGGGTTTCAGGTGTCTCCCGGAAGGTGGTGATTTGACTCCGCTGACCTGGCGTCGTGAGGGAGTTTGTTCCACCATTGGGGTGCCAGAGCAGCGAACAGTTTTGAACTGCGCTGAGCGGACTGGTACTCCTCAGAGGTAGGGAGGCGAGCAGGCCAGAGGTGGATGAACACGCAGTGGCCTGTTTGGGTGTAGGGCCTGATCAGAGCCTGAAGGTACGGAGGTGCCGGCTTCCCTCACAGCTCCGTAGGCAAGCACCATGGTCCTTGTAGCGGATGCGAGCTTACAACAGGAAGCCAGTGGAGAGAGGCGGAGGCAGGGGACGTGAGAAGAACTTGGGAAAGTTGAACACCAGACGGGCTTGCGGCCGTTCTGGATATGAGTTGTAGGGGTTTAAATGGCAAGGGCAGGGAGCCCAGCCAACAGCGAGTTGCAGTAATCCAGACGGAGATTGACATAGTCCTGGATTAGGACCTGCGCCGCTTCCTGCGTGAGGCAGGGTCGTACTCTGCGAAGTTTGTAAGAGCATGAACCTACAGGAACGGGTTCACCGCTTGATGTTAGTTGAGAACGACAGGTGTTGTCCAGGATCCGCCAAGGTTCCTTAACACTCTGGGAGAGGAACACAATGGAGTTGTCAACCGTGATGGCGAGATCATGGAACGGGCAGTCCTTCCCCAGGAGGAAGGCAGCTCCGTCTTGCCGAGGTTCAGCTTGATGGTGATCCGTCATCCACACTGATATTTCTGCCAGACATGGCAGAGATGCGATTCACCACCTGGTTATCAGAGGGTGGAAAGGAGAAATTAATTGTGTGTCGTCTGCATAGCAATGATAGGAGAGACCATGTGAGGATATGACAGAGCCAAGTGGACTTGTGTATAGCGACAATTTTTTCACCATTAATTTGCAAATAAATTCATTAAAAAATCCTACAATGTGATTTCTGGTTCTTTTTCTCATTTGTCTGTCATAGTTGAAGTGTACCTAATGATGAAAATTACAGGCTCTCTCTCATCTTTTTAAGTGGGAGAACTTGCACAATTGGTGGCTGACTAAATACTTTTTTGCCCCCACTGTACATACAGTTTTTCCATCAGCAGCCTCATGATTGGGTATCAAATGTCAACACACTGCCAGAACCTCAAAGTCAACTGCCATTCTTTATTAAATGTCCTTCTCTACCTTAGAATGCAAGATGTGCCACGAAAGTCATGTTGCGAGAGATCAATCATCTGTTTTCAGTATCACAATGCAGTCATCGTATGAGCGCCGTCTAGGAGACTCTCACAACAAATTCAGTAAGTCCCATAAATGTGTTAGGCTCGCTACGGGCAGATAGCCGATGATGTAGGACCTGATTGGTTTATATGGACGGGCACTTCTTTTCTCACACGTCTACCAAGCATAATAGAGGGCAAACAATCTAGCTCTTCTAGTTATGGCGGATGAAGATCAGGGAAAGAATGGAATAGCGCAAGAATCATTAGAAATGATCTGGCGAATTATATTCATTCCCTACGCATATCACTGAGCAGAAAGCAAATAGGGAGTTGCCAACGCATCTACTAGTATGGGTTGTCCAGACCTCAGAGGCTATGCGTCGAGTCCTGGTGGATTAGAGAGCACAACACTCTATCATCATTCTCACACATCTTCCAACCACTCCTCACGGTTATACGGGCGTGTACGAGTGCGAGGTAAGATATCAATGTTGTTAGCTTGCAGATTGTGTATGGCATACAGTAAAGCGCCTTAGGGATGTGGGTGTGGCGGCAGCTGTATTTAAGTGTCTCGAGGCTTAAATTCATAAGGATAAATTAATGCCAATAATCACAACTTCTTAGGAGCACAATATTCAAATTACAGGAAAACAAAACAAAATGAGCCTTAAAGAGAGAGGTAAATGCGCCAGAAATAACAGGTTTGGTAGGTCTTGCGTGCTTGAAGAACTACACCACATAGAGCATGTCAAATTAAATCAGAACTCGGCGGACTACACAACAGAGAGATTAGAACCTACTATGGCTCACCAGGACATTATAATAATGTTAGGTGCTCGATAATCTCTCAATCACGCCTAAGACAAATGACTAATCAGCCATTGCCTCTGCTATTCTTGAGATATAAAACCATTAAATTGGCGATGTTTTCATGAGGGTCAATAAGTTTCCGATGCATATTACTCTCCATCATCACCAGTGAAGTCAACATCGATGTAGAAATGCACGTCCTATGTATTATCAATTGCAACACTTACCTCTTCATCCCTCTCACCAGTACAAATGTTTCTACCCAATTCCACATATCCACAGGGCGCACTGAGCCAAGGTCGCAACGCCCTGGTCCTATCGGTGCCAACACTAAAATCATACAAGAAATACACAAACCGACACGGGAGTACACCAGAACGAGTCGAACTCTTTATCCTACCAGAGAGAGCGAACGCATTAGATGAATCACGTGGAAACATAGATCCGTATGGTCACTAATGAACTCTGTATACCTCTCTTATCACATCAACTACGTACAGCCTTCCCAGGATGCTGAAAACCCGTAAAGGCTCTCCCGTGGTGGAGAGTTTCTTATCGGTATTGACTTAGGGATTTGGTGGCTAGGAAAGTAAGACAGGGTGCTGACAGTGACAACTGCTACTATCTAGTTCCCTTACTGACCATACAATTGTGGGTTTCGGGGGATTACTGGGCATAAAGCTGGGGGTAACGTTTCGGTGGTATGTGTGAGTACTAGAGAGGAAAACGCCTAAAGCGACAAGGAGTGACACAAAAGGTAGGGAACAGTTTGTATCGGATTAAGCACAGCGTAAAACGAATAAACGCCGCAAAATATCTACAAAAGAACTCGATGAAGTTATCGATTCACGCAACAAACCCACAGGTTTCTGTTCTGAGAAGGAGAGAACACATCGAGGATGGACTGAGACTCACACTCCACCCGCGCACAAGACAGAGACCGCAAGCTCTGAGAGAGAGAACAGGCATTACATAATGAAGAAGCTTTCACCTCGTCTGGTCCGGTCTGAGTAAAGCAGAAAGAAAACGGAAGAGGAGATAAGAATGCAGGAGTCCTCGTTTTGCCATGGTGGAAGAAGCAAGCCGTATCTTTAATACATTGAGGAACATCCGAGTAAACACACATGACCACAGGGTATATTGTAAGTATATTTGAACGAATACAAATTAGGTCCAACGCATAGGAAATAGAAAAAACATGGGATTACATTTTTTCAATCGGTTAGATACCATATTAGGAACGTCTTTGCAACCTGTGGGCCTCATATTTATTTGTGCACTGCACGCAGTTCATTACTTTGTCATTACGACGCCAGGCCCGACCTCACGTAGCTTTGTTATACACACGACATACTACAGGATCGAACAAGAGAGATATGGGAAGGATTCGAGTAGCAAGGGTGAACCAATACCCCCCTTTCCCCCCCCCCTCCGACAAGGCGGACAGTGGAGGACCATTGGGCAAAAGGGGGAACCTATTGACCAATGTGCGGGGAGTTTATTCTAAAAGGCAGGGACAGGGAGACAGATCTGCCAGGCTAGGATTGGGGCGAGGGCTCTTAGGTGGCCTGCAGCACCATGTGAGACCACACACGTTATTCATATTAAATACACCATTTTACAAGATAAGAGCTTTTCTTGGTGGTCGCTAATATTTTGTTGTTCCCTAACCCAGAAGGAAATGGTGCGCGGGACCCTTCAGCCAGGGGACAAGGCTTCACTGCGGAATTATGTCACACACCAGTGAATAGGCAAACCTAAACTGCGATTTGTTGGTCAGACAGCACTGCCCCCACGCAGACTTCGAGCAGAGAAGGCGAGTGACAGCGCCATCTTGGATCCAGTTAATGCGCGCAAGCCCACAGGAACATGGAGAGGGAGACTGCGACCAAAACGTTCACGAACACTTGGAGACGGCATTAACTTTATCCTGAAGTATCTCGAGGCGAGGAGCGCAATTGTGAAGTCTCCGGGATACTGCGCGCGAATAGCGAGAGTGGCCAGGCTTTCCTTTGCACCTCGGCGGGAACTCGGCCCACGTGCAAGTCCTCCTGTAAAGTAGGGCCCAAGTAGAATGTGCTGTTTTCTCGTTGTCACGCTTGCAGCTTATGCGGACGGAGCCCCACTCGGCTTTATGGCTCTTCATAGAAACTGAGCCTGAATTTGAAATATTTGCCGCGGGCTCTGGGTAACAGCTTCCTTGACTGGCGGGCGGTCTGGCGGTTCCTTGACTGGGCAGGCCGGGCTTCTGGCGGCTCCCTGACTGCGGACGGCCCCTGGCGCTACGAGCTGTGAGACTGGACTCTGCACGCACAGGATTGGGCATTGTCTCATTAACAAGAATCAGTGGTACGACGCCCGGTCGACAATGTGGGCCGAGGCTGCCTAGAGAACTAGCGCACCGATGACAAGACTACTAGTAAAACGGCTTTACTCATCCATAGAAGCATATTCGAGGGGCGAGCAGATTGCACGGCTACAGGTGAAGTTTCAAGGAAACACGCGGAGGTTAACCGAGGAATAAACTTCTCCTTAATGCACTTCACGCGATGCCTGGCTGAGTGTCCAGACAGAATTGGCGAGAAAAGAGCGTTCCTAAATAGGACGCGCTGCGGCAAACGCACACACCATGCACCCGGCGATTGGAGTCGTATGAGGCCTCAGACGTCAAGGCGCGCGCTCGTGAGGGCGAGCAGAGACACAGCCATACCAGCCATAATCTTGGTGCCAGCCAGGACACGGATGAGCGTTGTCACATAATAAGTCAGAACATGGCTTGGGACAGCGTTAAAGAGTGTACACAAGTCCTCAGAATGGCGCATGCGGTCTGCAACTTTGACAGGTGGGATCACTTTCCAGTACGGCGCGGAATTTGGCGAACTACAGACGCCAGGCACTCTACCCACCTTTGTTTAAGGGAGGGCGGCAAGACGGAAATAGAGAACCTAGTTCGTTCTTGGTTTCGCACGTGGAGAGACTGTTACAACTACTTTGAGTGGGATCCCAACAGGCTGGGTGGACAGATCCTTTATAGGAGGCTTTGTGTGCGCTGGTTAGGAGGGAGGCACTTAAAACGAGGCTGTTGGGGGAGCACTGGAGCTCTGGGCGCCATCTTGGCACCCACTCCCCCAGGCTGGATTAAACTACCAGCCCGGACCGCCTCCAGAGGCAGCCGGTGAACCGAGCGTCCGTGGGTGGAAAGCACGGGCGGGAGAGTTTAGTCCTGTAATCCAAATTGTGCTACCATACTATGCATTAAGTCAGACGAAAAAGTCTAAATGTAGTTCCATTACGGAGGGTTCGTTTACAGTAAAACGCACGTGTCAAAACCTCGCATGGCTCCATTTAGGAGCTCACAATGCACTATATCCTCTACATGGATGTTTTGGTCCACGCAGATAAAGCACGAAGCGGTCTTAGCCGAGTCAAAGGATTCCACGGGACCAAAGCTAGGGACTGGATTTGGGGCACAAACAATTTCACTCCCTCCGTCATTTAGAACATGCAAGCGTGAGAGCAGGACGACACGGCACGAGCAGGGGCTGGGCCTATGCCAACCCGCTGGGACCGGAAACGGCGTACCGAGACAAGACACGCTGAGCAGGCGCGCACGCTAAATAGACAACGACTCCACTGGGATGAGGAGATTGTTCCCACATACAGCTCTCACTAATTGACAGCTTTTTTCGGTCCGCATCCTGGGCCCTTACAACAGGCCTAGAGCCCGGGGAGGAGCCGGCAAACTATGACAGCTGATTCTGAAGACTGCGCTCATCCTGACAGTCTAGTGGATGGTGGGCCGACAGCCTTAGTAAGAAGTGCAAACCGAACAACACCATTAGAACACTGGAGGGGGTCCTAGCAACCAGGTTAACCTTGGAATCAATTAGAAAAACTACCAAGAGGACCCTGCCTTGTAGATCTTTCCTCTACCCAACATAGCAGCGGAGGGGGAGATTGGGAGAGTCTCTTCAGGGCTTCTGCTCAACGATTTTTCACCTGCCATATGGCTCATCCATCACCTCGGTTATACCCTACAGCAGACATTTATTTAACAGGGTTTTGTTCGGAAACCCTTTTTCTCAGAGAGAATAGAGATTTTTGCTGATCCCAAAAGGTCCTCTTATCGTACCTTATGAGCGCTGGCCCTTTGACGCCTAGTGACGCCATATAATTACTAACCCGACCCTGGGGCCTGAGTAGGCAGGCAGTTTTTTTTAATTTGGGCATCCGACTTTTCATCCAAATATTCAAGAATGCCTGCCGCCCTACTCCTAGTGAAGTTTAAAAGACCATCTCTGAATCTCTCGCTGGATAGGCGCAACCCCTGTTTCGGGCTGTGGCGCGCAAGAACCCTATGCGAGCTGTCTCGCTTTGGGACGCCGCGGATATTCCCCAACCGCTGGGGTAACCCCACTCCATGTCGGATCCTAACTCGCTGCGCTCATCCTGAAATTCTGACATACCCTGTGTTTAAGGAGGAGGTCCTTTGGCGCAAATCGAATGAAACAATGGTGGAGGGATCATGGCTGGTTCAGAAAGGACGCCTTAAATTATGTCAGAACTGGGGTACTAGCTCGTTGAACGCCTGTGTTTTTGTAAAGCCATCATGGGCACTTGCGAAGGTAATCTCACTCATTTTTTTGTGGAGCGGGTTGGCCTCTTCTGTTAACGGTTCGGTCTATTATGCGAGATGGAAAGATAAGAGCGATGGTACCTAAATATGGTGCAGCAGCTTCGTAAGAAGAGGTAAATATCACCCATTTTTAACCTTTTCTCAATGATGAGTGGGGCAGGCATCTAGGGCTATATGTGTTCACTTTTGCTAAATTAACAATAGACTTAAATCCCAAATTAAAACGTGGCCAGTCCGTTACTCGCGAATGTTCTCTTGGCCTCAGTGAGAAACGGACGTCTAGTATGTCATGGTCTGTTATATTAAACTAATTGGGATCGAAGATAGTGCAACTGTCGCTATGTTGTTGTATAACTCGGTTTGGAATCTCAGAGACGAGAGAGAACACGAACCCCTATTGTTAGCGGGCGGCATTTGCAAACTTCCTGGGCGAACATGCTAGAGAAGGTGAGTGACAGAGGAGAGTCGGGTTAAAATACTGGCGGCGGTCCAGACGTCGCTGCTGGTCCTCGCTGTGCCCCTCCATCCGGCTCATCTACATGATAGTTAGTGACCTTGCACTGAGATACATGCACCATGGGGGTCGAAACGATGGCCACCTCGGCGCACATACGGACCCGGTCCTTGCCCACTCTACAATAATGTTCTAGTAAGCAACAGCTGCACTGTCGCAGAACAATTGAGGAGGCAACTCGGGATGTCCATAAGGGTAAGATCTGAGGGTAACGCGAGTTCACACGACACAAAGGCTGCGTGTGGGAGACCGGGCGGTGGGTGTCACAGTCTTCCTTTAACCTCGTCTTCCTGTGTGTCATGAAGACCCTCCAACGATCGTCAGATGTATCCTAGTGACTGTGCGGCGGTGAGTCTCTCGCTGTAAGAACGCTCTTCATTCTTAAATTTCAATTGACTGTTTTGAACTGGCAAGGGGCTGTTAGATTATTATACTTCCGGTCATCACTTCGGGGTAACACTATTGACTTCCGGATTCTGAGTTAATTACGATGATCTAATAAAAACATCAAAGCATTTGAATAGTCCAGGTTTATTTGTACATATCGATGGATATAGTATCTCATAGAATATATTATATATACAGAAAAGGTATTTAGTGTTGAATTTGGGGCCGGGATTCCAGTCTTTTGTTTTCCATTTAGCTGCTTGTGACACGCGCTCCTCTTCAAGCTGAAGCAACAGAGTAACTCTGGGTTACTTTGTAGATTAGTTTCTGCCTTCCTACCAACTGCGAGGGCGATTGTAGGTGAGTTGAAGCCCTCGCGTTCATGTCAGCTCGCAGCTCGATGAGCTGAATGGTCGTTGAGCCGGCTGATGATATAGCAATTGTGAAGAGTGATGTCCGTTAGAGCACAGGTTGATGAAGTACCGGAGACGATACTGTATCAGTAACGCCTGGGTGAGACCGTCACAATAGGCAGGGTGCGAGGGAGTGTAGTTCACTGGTCAACAAAAGATGGAACGCAGAAGCTTGCATGTCGCAACGATACGTGATTCCAGAGCTGAGGGAGAGGGCGCTCGATTCGAATTAGTAAGGTCGAGAACAGACATTGGTAATGAAGTGAGAGTCCGTGGAGACAGGATGTGGAGTGAGTCATAGCAAGGAGTGAAGTGGAGTTCGTCTATGCGTATGTGCGGTGGGAGATGAAATAGTATGTACAGATACGGTACAATGGTAATTTGAGCTGCCGCGAGAGAGTTAGAGTAAGCAGGATTCGAGGGGTGTGACGGGTTCTTGAGTGCAGTCATGACTGTTCAGGACAGTCGAGGGAATTGCTCAGCGGCTAGAGGTGAAAGTGAGTCATAGTGGAGCAGCGGGTGAGTGAGGTTGATCAGCTGGATTAGGTATAGAGTTTGTATGTAAATACCGAGTAAGCAGCATGAGTAGTGCGGGTAGCGAGAAGTTGAGAGAGTGCATTATAAGTAGTATGGCTAGCCTCATAGTGGGCTGGCTCGCGACACAGCCTGGTATTATGTGTTAAGGTGCTGAAAGTGAAGGATAGCTGTAAGCAGTGAGAGATTTAGATGTATAGTGAGTTCATAGGCGATACCGGGCAAGAATGACGTTCTGTCAACGACGACATGGGTTAAGGTGATGTTAGTGGCATGTTATCGGGGCCTGAGCTAGCAACGTTTGGGTAGAATATCACAAGCAATGTGACCACGTGAAGGATGTAGTCATGTATGCCATGCGAAATGATGGGAAGTTGGTCATAGCGAGGGTCGACAATGTTTGAGTCCAGGAGAGCAGAATGAAGCCGAGTATAGTAAGTGATGTAATGTGGGTAATTTTCGAAATGTCGTTAGATGAGGGAACTGGTAATCGCTGAATAGATGGTTTGGAGGAAGGCTTGTTAGTGCAGTAAGTGTTATATCGTTATGTTGCTGGTTTGTTATAATGTTCCGGTATTAGAGCAGGGGGAGGTGAGTCACATTAGAGGTTGGGGTGATGGTAATCAATGGGTCTGGAGTGTGTCGTTGGTATGGTGCACGCGAATTGTGAGTTGAAATGCTGAAATATACAGATGGCACTAGAAGTGAGTCAATAGCCAGGGGCCGCCTCAGTGGTTTGTTTTCGGCTGGTAAAACACTTTAAAAAAAATCTGGAAAGAGAGGGCCTGATTCACAAAGATCCTTTGGGGTCTTTCCATTTGGCTGGGGTACGACGACGACACGCCTGTGCGGACAGGTCCCAGTGAGGTGAGGATAGATGGGGTTACGTGTTAGGGTCTAGCCGCGCAGCGGAACGGCCGCGGTCCTTGTGTGTCCTGGGTGTAATTTTTCATAATGTTTTATGATGGTATTATTTAGGTTAATTTCACGTGCTACTCTGTAGTTATTCTTAGGTTCTTTGGGGTGAAGGTATGTGATGGTGGCTGCAATGTAAAACATGATTTAATACTGACAATTGCAATTTTTTGAACAAAACATATGCTATAACATAAATATGTTATCATGAACTGTCATCTGATGAAGTTGTTTTCTTCTGGTTAGCTAGATATTTATATCTTTATTTGGTCGGAATTTGTGATAGCTCCTAATGCAGTAAAAAAATGGTGGGGAAAAAAGTTGTGTCTTTTGCTATCAGTGGTTAGCCTGATAGAAATACATAATTGTGTCTTCCCCTGGTAGAACATTTAAAAATCGAAATGATGGCTGGATTCCCAAGATTGTCTTATCTTTCATCTGGTGTATGGATTGTGATTTCATGATATTTAGATTGCTTAGTATTTATACTGTGTGCGTATGCTAGGCTTTAAAAATGTGCCTTGGTTTCCAGAGTGTATAAATTGTTTAAACATTTTAACAAAGAGTGCAATAGTCACGTAAGTTTATGGAGGGTTAAAGTCTGCTGACTGTTCAATACACTGATTTAAGGAGGCCATTGCGCAGATATTAATGGGGCGTTTGTTGGTGTAAAGCAGAGACCCGACAATTCTTTAAAATACATCTTCAGCTGTTCTGAGCTGTTGCCTTCATTAATGTCATGGAATCTACATATACTAAGGATAGCGACTCAATTTCGATGATGCAGGTTTAAAATGTTTGGGGGAGCAGCTTATTTTATTGTGTACACATTGTTATTCACTGGGATAGCACACCGTTTTTCTCGCCCAGCGTACTGGACATTTCGTCACCATTGAACTGCCAATACAATGGCACAAGAAAGCAGGGGTAGTGTACCGCGCGAGCTCCCGGCGATAGGTCAGACCTCACACAGCAGGCAGAGCCCCGTGTAGATCAAAGAAAGGGAAAGAGCCGAAACTCGAAGCAGACACAGGCAGGTCCCAGCGATGTAGGGTGCATGTGATCAGGCACCAGGGTGGGGCAGTCTAATTCTTCATCTCGGATTGCTAATAAGTTATATGGAACTCTAATAATACGGGGTTGGCATTATTTTGTTATTATATAGTTATATGGACTCTAAAAGTAATAGGGGTTGGATTATTTTTTAATTAAGAGTTATATGGACCTCTAAATAATAGGGGTTGGCAATGTATTTTTTTAATTTCTTCCTCTGTCCCCATACATAAACTCTGTAAGGTACCTCGTCAGCCAGGTTCAACTGCATAAGACAGAGGTTTTCGAAAGCCTCAATAAAGACGGGCTAGCCGATGGTAGATGGTAACATACAAATCAGGACATGGAATATGTATTCTTTAACCATGGTCAAGGAATAATTAGGCTATGGTGATTGGATGTATTAAAATCCATCCGAGACACTCAAAGATGCAGTCTCTGTCTGCACTGAGTTGCAAGAATAAGAAGGAACTACTTAGGGATGTCACAATGATTTGATTTTAAACCAGGCTACTTCAATCGGCTGTGAACGGTAGAAAACTGGGATGGTCACACATTGGTAGTGGCTTCCACAATAATGCGTAAAGTGAACAGAATGAAAAGAGATAGAATATCAGATTAAATGCAAGGTACTAAAGTATACAAAAAATAAACAATAAACACTCACTGAGTAACTGCTCTTATTTTAAGCACGGTGGGTGGCTGCACACATGGTAGTGGGTATGCTTGAACATCGGGCAAAGGTCGGGTAGTTATTCAGGATGAAAAGAAAGAGGATGACTTAAGCACAGCAGAATCCTAGGAGAAAACCTTGTTTTTAGCCTGCTTACAACAGACCACTGGGAAGAAGGAATTCATCTTTAGCATCTTTTTCACCCTACAACACAAAGCCAAATCTTCTCAGTGATGTTCTGTACGGTAGCCAAGTTAACAGTTTTTTGACTTAATCTGCTGAAAAGACTTGAAAATTGCTTCTAGCCATGAATCCCAACACCTGACAGAGCTTGAATGAATTTTGAAAAAGAAATAATGGGCAAATATAACGCTCTGATGAAACCTTCCGAAGAAGACCCAAGTGTAATACAGCCAAAGGTGTTTAACATGTATTTGATTCAGGGGGGTGGATACTTACTTAACGGTATATTAGTGTTTTATTTTCCTTAATATATATTTTTTTTTTTTTATTCTTCAGCCTTACGTATATTTGTTGTAGAATTGTTGAAAAAAAAGAACATTAAAATCACTCCACTGTAACACATAATCGGAAGAAATCCTAGTGGGTGTAGACTTCTCCATGGGCCCTGTACTCCTTTCGATTACATTTGAATCCTGCAATTGAGACTGGAGAAGACAGATGAGAATGAGTCAGTAATCACCTGACACCGCCACCCGTTGACTTACTGTCTGTCTTGTCTTGGTTTGTAATTCTAGTAGCCTACTTCCTCTTCAATCTAAACCAGACCAGCACAAACATGGCAGACATTATTGAAAGAATAAATTATATGATATGGGCATCTGAGGAGTTTATGGCGTCTTCAAAACAATAAAAGGGGTTGAGAGGGAACACTCGAAGGTCAAAAGATTATATGGGTTAAAACGCTGTTGTTACGGTGAAAAAAATTAGGTCCGTCGCAGAACACCCCGCGGCTGGAATTTCCGGCGGAGGGCGGAGTCACTGGTTCCAAGCTACAAAAAGTATAAATTATGGTAACCCACCAGCCTATTTCTTTGAATTAAATCTTCTTTAAATTGATTTGAAGCTAACCCTTAACAGGCTGCTGAACATTATTACCTGAACCTGACCTTAAATGAAGACAAAAAGCTAATTTTTGTGTTCATGAATTTGTACGATAGAGACAATTTTTGACTTTGTGGCGTTTTTTGGTAAACTAGTGATAACCCCGGAGGGCGGGAACCAGTGCTATCAACAGAGGAAGGTTCAAACACTCTGGAGTTTCTGAAAAGCGGGTGTTTGACGCATAAAGTGTGGGCCTGCCTTTGCGTACAAATGCACATCGCCCTGGACATAGCCAGCATCATAACACACTTGTAAGAGAGTTTTATTGTAGTTATCTCGTAGTTTTATCTAGTATGTTTATTTTCCGTTTATTGGATATCATTTGCATTTTTGACAACATGGTCAGAAGCTCTTCATTATGAGATCTTAATTCCTGTCGGTGTCCGCAGAAGCTCGTGCGTGGAGAGGCAATAAAAGCGTCACCGGTAGGGCGATGTCGGCTTTCAATATATCTCTACTTTCGGCACACAGTTCAACGTTGTATGCAAAGGCGAGAAACAGGTGTCTTTGCTGAAACGTTGTTCAGTCGAAGACAATAGTCCACGTATGGACTACACCTACTCTTAGGAGTTGTACGTCAAACTAGAGCCGTGGACCAACTGGATTGCGAACGGTTGGGTTCTTCCCTCAAAAAACAGGAAGACGATGTTTTAAGCATACATTGAAAGCAACTTTTCAGGAGGTGTATATGTTGAGTACATCACATCCCAATGACCTCTCGTGCCCTGGCATGTGCAATGCGACCGACCTTTAAGCTCCACCTGTCAGGTGAGGTCAGAGATGGAGGATAAAGCTATTTGCACGTATGCAGCATTTACTCTGCTAAAGGAGACGTTCACCATAAGATGTTTACTGAGGTCCACTGTTCATTTCAGGTAGGTGTGTGTTGTAATACTGTATCTGAATTACTGGTTAGTGTAATATTAATGCTGAATATCTGAAGACTATCATTCAGGCAAGCCAGTGAACAGTCCCTCCTCTCCTCTTCACCCACCCTCTCCACCTCCTCCTACACGTCTTCTCTCCCTCAAGATTCATGAGGGGCTATATTGGCATAGGAACATGTGATCATTGCCAAAGCAAGTGAACTAGTTAATAACACACAGTGAAATAACTATGCAAAATTAACAGTAAACATTCACTCAAAAAGTTCCAAAATAATAAAGACATGACAAATGTCATATTATGTGCAAATAGTTAAAGTACAACAGGGAAAATAAATAACATAAATAGGGGTTGTAACTACAATGGTGTGTGTTCTTCACTGGTGCCCTTTTCCTTGTGGCAACAGTCCAAATTATTGCTGCTAGGATGGCAGAGCTGTGGTAATTTTCACCCATAGATATGGGAGTTAAATCCAAATTGGTTTTGTTTTCTAATCTTTGTGGATCTGTGTAAATATGTGTCTCTAATATGGTCATACATTGTGGGCGACGAGTTAGGAAGTGCAGCTCAGTTTTCACTCAATGTTGTGGCAGTGGTGCATATAGCCTGTCTTCTCATTGAAGAGCCCAGGTTCTGCTGTCGGTGGCCTTCTCAATAGCAAGGCTATGCTCACTGATTGTACAGGATATGAGTAAACTAGCCTTTCTGTCGATATGTTGGGGGTCAGTCAGCAGTGTCAGAAGTATTCTGGGCCACGGTACTCTCTGTTTAGGGCCAATAGCAATTCGTAGTTGCTCTTTTTTTGTTTGTTGTAATTCTTCCTATGTGTCAAAGTAATTAGCTTTTTGTTTTCTTCATGATTTGGTGGATTAACGGACCATTTTGTGAATTCCTTGCTCATGAAGAGTCCAATTTGGTGTTTGTCACATTAATTGTGAATTCTTGGTGGTCGAAGCGAAGCACCAAACCTGTCCTCACAACCATAAAGGGGCAATGATATTGATTTCCACAGAATTTTTAGCCAGACCCTAATTGGTACGTCAATTTTATGTTCCGTTATGATAGGCATAGAAGGCCCTTCTTGGCCATTGTCTCTAGGCTCGTTCCAGCTTGTGAAGTGACTGTAGCGCTGATGTTTAGGGCCGAGGTAGTTATCGTTTTTTGTGTGCTCTGAGGGCAAGGTGGTCTAGATGGAGATTTGTATTTGTGGTCCGAGCAATGACCCTTTTT
>NC_036839.1:30652308-30685326 GCF_002910315.2 Salvelinus sp. IW2-2015
TGAGTTCGCTTTACACGTGCAGGGCTGCCAGCTCGCATAGTAGATGCTTTCAGCAGAAATGAAGTCACTTTCCGCCCCAATGTATCCAGGACTGTGGATCCGCTCTGTTACTGTATGCCGCAGTCAGGATCCGCCAGAGCCTTCCGCCAGCCAGGATCCGCAAGAGCCTACCACAGCCAGGATCGCCAGAGCCTTCGCGCAGCCAGGATCCGCCAGAGCTTCGCGCCAGCCCAGGATTCCGCCAGAGCCAGCCAGCAGGATCAGCCAGGGCCAGCCAGCCAGGATCCGCCCTCCAGTCCGGTGGCTGCCCCTCAGTCCGGTGCTGCCCTCAGTCCGGTGCTGGCCTCTCAAGTCGCGGTGCTATGGTGCTCCTCAGTCCGGTGCTGCCACTTTGCTGACGGGCGGTTATATCCAGGTCAGTGCTACGCCCTCAGTCTTGTTACTGGCTCTTTGAATTGTGGGATTGACATGGAGGGTGGTATTTTGGGGAGCTTGAGCTGAGGTTAGGGTTTTCTTTTTAGGCTGGAAGGCGGGGGTTTGAATATGGTGGGGTGGGGACCCACGAACCGCAGGAGGGTCTTAGTCGCCAGAGGCCGTCTCAACCTAGCAGTTTGGTACAGGTACGTGCCCACAGAATAGAGGGATTGGTTATACCAGAACCCTCGGCCCTAGACTTTGGTTGACTGGGATTTGCACGCGCCCACTGGGTATGTAGTTCGCACTTAAGGGGGGGGTTCTGTGACGGTTCCTCAGATACTGTTGTTTTTCATTTTATTTGTTTTGATATATGATTTCTAGTTATTGTGTCATGTGCTATGGCGTTATGAGGTATGTTATTGTTCGGTCAATAATGGGTTGGTCCTAAACAATCAGAGTTTTAATGAATATGTTCGGGGTTATGTTGGATTCAACTGTTGTCCTGCTTCTCCGGCAACGACCTATCAGTGTTGAAGACAATAAGGAATAAGACATTAGAGAATTCTCAGAATCAGATGGACGCATGGAGCTGTTTCATAATTATTCGTTTGTAAGATCAAGACCAGCTAGATTTGGTTTTGAGTACAATAATGCCATAATCGGTTATTAGGACTCAGCCTGGGTGGGCTTTTCTTACTCTGGACCTGTCGTTTTGTGGAGGGATAGCTGTGTTTGGGTTCCTGCATAGCTCCGAGTGTTTTGGGCCACCAAACAGTGGGCTGGCGGACTTTGGGGTGAAGGGTGTGTTTAGGTATGTTGGATCAACGTGTCCATTCAAGCCATGGCTTTGCTTTAATGCTGGCGGGTCGACTTTGGGGTTTCGATTAATCATATCGGGACTTGAAGTTTGTTAAGGGTCATAGTCACGTTTGATATGAGTTTGTTTAGTATTTTGTAGTGGTTTGTTGTTGGTTCGCCCCATTAAAGATAGTGACCAGGCTTTATAACTCAATTGAAACACAAGCATGAATCTGTGTGTCCGATCCATGCTCTCCTGTCTGAGTGTTGGAGAAAAACGACTACGACAGCACGCGGTTACGATTTTACTTAGAGTTATATTTTTCCGGATTGAGTCGCGAGACATGTATGTGTTAATAACGTAAGACATATTACACTCACTGCAAAAAGCCAAGGGTACATAATAAATTAAACCGTGGGTACAAGGGAAAAGACCAAGTCTCGTCCGCGGCTAACACGAGAAACCATTCGGAATTCTCTAACAATATCATGCATCTGATAGCGGGTTGCACAGCTCTTCGACTACGGAATTTACATAATGCACAGGACCTTCTTGCTGATCAGGGACGGATGAGGAGGGAACCTAATATGGTTTAACATCACAACATGTAATAGGTATTGAATGGGATTTACGCGGTGTACCTCCAGCGTTAGATTGTGTTAGCTTAGGAAGAACTAGAGGTTGGAAGGGACACATCATGAAATACGTCGAGAATAGGACAAAGTAGATGACAGGGATGTTTGTTGTGAGCTGTCAATTGATTGGGGTAGAGAGTCCAACGGTGACGTCTGACCAGGTCTTCTTGAGCCATAAGACGACTGGGGGCAGAACGCCCACACGAGACATTGTTAATCGCCAAAGAACGGCCATCGACTTCGGCAGAAGTCGTACAGGGTGGTAGACTTCCTGTATGTATCTAGCTTATATCTTAGCTCATGTATTTGTATTTGTGAGCCAATATGGGTTTTGGTCTGATATTTCTTTCGTTTTTTTATTCCCTCCCATTTCTATTGTGTCAGCAGATTTAGTTATATGAAATGTGTGGCCTCCATCTAACGTGTGCTTCCAATCCCCTTTCAACACCTAGACATCCCCTGAACGCAGCTTCTCTATACCGCAATACGCTCACCAGCATCGCGGGCAATGGCACTGTGAGCTATCCGTACTAATCACCTTGTTCACACTCTTGTATGAGTCATGAATAGTAGTCAAAGTCTATTTACGGCATCAGTCTACCTGCAGGTTACTTTATTGCACCCGACATCTTCCATAGATCTATGTGAAGACGATGAATTGTTTGTTGTTTGTGACAATGTCCTGTATACTGGTTAGAGTCTTCCTGTGGTTTTGGGTCCGGGTATGGTTCTATTGATGGTTGCTCTCGGCGAAGGGTGGATTTGCCAAATAATGTTGTTGTTGTCCTTGTGCACGTCAGCTCGAGGTGTAACGGACGTTTTTGGCATATTCCTGCCTGTACCTTAGCCTAAGGGGTTACGTGGATTCCTGTTGTCTACTACTTAAATTACCTGTATCCATCGCTCTGGAGCTGATACCCTTTGCAGTTTATACTGTATATGACCATATTTTGCTGCCTGTAAGTTTTTTTGTTCATGGTTGCTCTACTTTTGTGTATGTTGAACCCCCTGGTGTATGCACGACACTAAGTTTTGTGGCCCTGTTGCCCTTGATTACCGCTGCGTGCCCTGCACCTCCAGCTACCCCTGTCGCTCACTACTGTGGGTCCTTTGCAATAAACAGCCCTGCTCACGCGCCTGCGCGGTGAAAGGCGGAGCTTTCTGTCTTTCCACCTCGTGTTCCATTACCACATGCCCTATGGTCCTAGATGACTTGGCTGGGGAATGAGAGTGTGGTTTGGTCACAGAGCCCAGTTGTAAACAAGAAAAGGGAGAGCTCAACTCGGCCATGCGTTGGCGGAAAATGGGGCATCATAGATTTAGATTTGGATTAACCACATTCTTGATGACAGGAGAGCTGTCTTCATCGCATGGCTAATGAAGGCAGGAGTGGCTGCTGCTACAGTTTGCTGCTTGATCCCGAGCTGGTTCAGTAGAATGAGGCTAGAACAGACGATGCGGGTCACTAGTCTTTTTAGTAGCATGGAAATAGCAGACACAACACACAGGTAGTTTGTAGATCATGTCTGGATTGATTTGGGCTTAGATTCCAATTTGTGTTGGGATAAGCTCTTATGATAGCATGGGATCAGAGAGCAGAGGCGTAGTTAAAAAAGCATGGATGAATAACATAAGTTGGGCTTCTGGTTATAGGGAAGGTACAATTTGGCTACATGGCCTATAATATTTTACAATGGAATATGTCAAATCACCAGTAATCCACGAGCACAGATTGATGGAGGACTTAAAGGATCAAGTTATTCCGTTGGAGCAACCATCCCCTTGTGGGGTGAGGGTGTTGACGGAGCAAGGGTTCTTTAAGCGTAAAGTTAGTCCAGTGCAGTCCTGCTGTTTTAGAACCTACACTCAAATTGTTTCAGGTCCCGACGCTCATGTTCCGGTAGGGAGCAAGCGGTGATGTGTTCGGTGTCGAATAAGGGCTGTTAAGGGGATCGTAAATAGAGTGGTGTGTGCACTTCCAAATAAGTTGGATTTCTCTCTTGGATAGGGCATGACACCTCCCACCCCCCCTCCGTCCCCACGCATCCCCCGGGTAGCCCGAATTGCCTGGACAATTCTGCCCTTTTGGTGAGCCTGGGGAAAAGCAGGCAGAGAGATTCCATCGCTAAATAGTGGGTCTTCTGATTGCCTCAGCCACGTTCATCAGCATACGCTCTCTACAACATAAATGGCTCGCCCTAGCTCTCTAACACGTGTGCACACTGAGGTAATTAACATGGTTAAGTACATATACATTAATATGCATTGAATGGTACGCCTGCGCTGTATATAGTTGCTCGTATGTTTTCGCATATCTCCACCTCGCGTCCCCGGTGCTCGCTTCACACTTTAGTTTGATTCACTTTGCGCTCTGCGTTTGTAACTCAACCTGAATTCAACTGCAATTCACCATCGCCTCACTCTCGGATTTAGGTTAAGTGCGCTGAAAAAAAGATGGAATTTCCTTTTGCAAATGCATCAGTTTTTCCCAAAATCGCAATCTCACCCCACACTCTGAATTTTTTTCTGTTGAAATGATGTAAGGTAAAACGTTTGTAATCTCACGCGTTCTCTCTTGCCATCGCGGATTGTCTGTCAGTAAGCAACGAACTCCCATTACTTGGGTTCAAATTGAATATTTATTTTCGTCTATTTCCGGACGCTACCTGCTGTGCCCTGGCACGGACATGCTAGGCATCTCTTCCCTCTCCCTCTTCCTTCACAACCATACCATAACTCAAAAGACGGAGCGCAGGAGGGGAATATTCGCATATGAGTAGATGCAAATTAACTATGTGCTACTTTGAATGTAGGAGAAAGGCCTACATAACTTACTGTGTCGCCGTCCTAAGCTTTTATCTCTCGATATACTAATATCACTTGGGAGACTCAACACTCTGTATAAACATGTTCATCTACTTCTGTTTCACCTAGTGATATGGGGAGTATGTACGTATAAGAAATTATATAAATATGATGGTTTATCATTAGAACGAAGAGGAATCTGCCTTTGCAAGGAGTCATATTAACTTAAAGACGCCGATTGCTATTCTGTGGCGGAGGTGCTAAACGTAGACTTTGATCTGAGCATTCTTGTGATTACTGGTGATTTTGCTATTCCATTGTAAAATATTTTATAGGCTATGCTAAGGCTCAAATTGTAGGTTCAGTCTATAGTGGGACAATAAAATGGTTCATTTTTGCAGATTTATTTTGGGCACTTGCAGTGGGATTTTAGCTTTTTTAATTGTTGGTGCTATTTTATCTAGGTAAAGTCTAAACCACCAATGGAATCTACGCCAAATCCATCCATGATTAGCAGACACTCTGTTTGTTGTGTGGCGGCTGTGCGCGGTAGGTATAACTAGTGACCCGCATTGTTGTCATTATTTACCATGATGAAGACAGCTTGTCCATCAAAATGTTGGTTTTTAATTATTGCATTTGAGCTGCCTAGAGTGTGAGGCCTCTTCCTTTTCTTGTTTGCAACTGGACTGTGGAACCACACACACTCTCATTCCCGCAGCCAAGTCATCTAGGACAATAGGGATGGTGTATGAAGACGAGGTGAAGAAAGAAAGCTGGTTCAAGCGCAGGGGCGCAGCAGGTGTTTATTGGCAAAGGGACCACAGTAGGGGCCAGGTAGCTGGCGTGCAGGGGCAGGCAGAAGGCCATACACAGGGTCAACATACACAAAAGGGCCGGGTACTAGGGCAGGAAAAGATGATAAGGCTAGTAATGTAGTCCAGGAGATCATGGGCAATAGGTGGACAACAGGAAATCCGATTAGGCGGGTAGCAGGCAGGGAATATGCAAAAGACGTCGTTAGTGGGAGGCGGGGCAAAAACTATGTATACACGGGAGGGAGTAAATTACAGAGAAGCCCAAGAGCTCAGAAAGACATGTGTCACAAACAAACAATACCTCACAGTGATGGGCTGCAAAGAACTGAACTAACTAGCGTGTGATATGCATACAAGTGTGTGACAGGTGATTAGAATTCAGGTGATTGGATCTGGAGTGAGGGCTGCGTTCAGGGGATCTAGGTGTTTGAGGGTGTGAGTTGGAAGCAGACGTTAGATGGAGCCCACACATTTTCATATAACTAAATCTGCTGACACAATTAGAAATGGGAGGGAAAAAACGAAGATACAGAAGAATTGGCTAAAAAATATACATGAGCTAAGATATAAGCTAGATACATACAGGAAGTCTACACCCTTGTTACGATCTGCCGAAGTCGATGCCTCCTTGTTCGGCGGTGGGCTCGGCGGTCGACTCACCGGTCTTCTAGCCATCATTGATCCATGTTTCTTTCCATTGGTTTTGGTCTTGTCTTCCTACCACAATGGTTCCATCCCATTCATTACATGTTGTGTATTTAACCCTCTGTTCCCTCTGTCCTTGTCAGAGATTGTTTATTGTTTATGCTCGTGTTTTGTGGATTGGTGTGCGACGTGTTCTTGTACCACGTTTATTTTATTATGGTACCTTTGTTTTGGAGTTTTTGTTTACGTTATTAAACTACTCCATTATACCAAGTTTGTAACGGCTTGTCGTAGTCGTTTCTCCTCCTCAGACGAGGAGGAGCATGGATCGGACCAAGATGCGGATTGGTAAGTATTCATATTTTAATGGGAAAACAACAACACTACAAAATACAACAACCAACAAAGTGACTAACCTGAAACAGTCCTGTGTGGCCCAAACACTGACACAGGAACAAACACCCACAAACACAGGTGAAACCCAGGCTGCCTAAGTATGATTCTCAATCAGGGACAACGATTGACAGCTGTTCTGATTGAGAATCATACCAGGCCGAACACAAAATCCCAACATAGAAATCAAACCTAGACCACACCAACTCACGCCTGACCAACTAAAACAAATACCAAAACAAAGGAAAACAGGTCAGGAACGTGACAGACCCCCCCCTTAAGGTGCGACTCCCGGGCGCACCAGCACAAAAGTCTAGGGGAGGGTCTGTGGGCGGTCTGTCCACGTGGCGGCTCTGGCGCTGGTCTGTGGTCCCACCCCACCATAGTCAACCCCGCTTCGTGCCTCCTCCCAATATCACACCTCCATGTCAATCCCACTATTCCAAAGAGGCAGTAACAGACTGAGGGGCAGCACCGGACTGAGGGGCAGCACCGGACTGAGGGGCAGCCACGGGACTGAGGGGCAGCACCGACTGAGGGCAGCACCGGACTGAGGGGGCAGGCACGGACTGAAAGGGCGGATCCTGGCTGGCTGGCCTGGCGGATCCTGGCTGGCTGGCTCTGGCGGATCCTGGCTGGGGAAGGCTCTGGCGGATCCTGGCTGGCGGAAGGCTCTGGCGGATCTGGCTGGTGGTAGGCTCTGGCGATCTGGCTGGCGGAAGGCTTCTGGGGACTCTGGCTGGCGGAAGGCTCTGGCGGATCCTGGCTGGCGGAAGGCTCTGGGCGATCCTGGCTGGCGGAGCTCTGGCGATCCTGGCTGGACGGCTCTGGCCTGGTCCTGGCTGACGGCTCTGGCTGGTCCTGGCTGGACGGCTCTGAAGGCTCGGGAACAGACGGGGTGCGCTGGGCAGGCAGGCAGTTCAACAGCGCTGGGAAGGCAGGCAGTTCAGACAGCGCTTGGAAGGCAGGCAGTTCAGACACAGGCTGCCGCTGAGCAGGCAAACAGCGGCAGGCGCGGTTGGCAGACGTCGACTCTGACCTGCTGAGGCGCACAGTAGGTCTGGTGCGTGGTGCCGGAACTGGAGGCACTGGCTGGAGACACGCACCACAGGGAGAGTGCGTGGAGGAGGAACAGGGCTCTGGAAATGCACTGGAAGCCTGGTGCGTGGTGTCGGCACTGTGGTACTGGGCTGGGGTGGGAAGGGTGGCGCCGGATATACCGGACGTGAAGGAGGACACGTGCTCTTGAGCACCGAGCCTCCAACCTTACCGGTTGAATGGTCCCCGTAGCCTGCCAGTGCGGCAGGTGGAATAGCCCGCACTGGGCTATGCGGCGAACCGGGGACACCACCTGTAAGGCTGGTGCCATGTACGCCGGCCTGAGGACGTACTGGAGGCCAGATATGTTGGCGGCTTCATGGCACCCGGCTCGATGCCAACCTAGCCTCCAGTGCGGCAAGGTGGAATAGCCCGCACTGGGCTAAGCACGCGTACTGGGGACACCGTGCGCTCACCGCATAAACGGTGGTCTGACCAGTACGACGCCCTCTCACTCCACGGTAAGCCCGGGGAGTTGGCTCGGGTATCCAACCCGGCTTCGCCACACTCCCCTTTAGCCCCCCCCAAGAAATTTTTGGGTGAGCCTCTCGGGCTTCCAGCCGCTCTGCCTTGCTTTCGCCTCATAAAACCTCCTCTCCGCTTTCGCTGCCTCCAGCTCCACTTTGGGGCGGCGACACTCCACTGGCTCTGCCCAGGTCCTTTACCGTCTAGGATTTCCTCCCAAGTCCATTCCTCTTTTCCCCATTGCAGTTGTTCTTTCCTTCCTTCTCCAATCCGCTTGGTCCTGTTATGGTGGGTGTTTCTGTAACGTACCAGGCCGAACACAAAATCCCAACATAGAAAATCAAACCTAGACCAACCCACCAACTCACGCCTGACCAACTAAAACAATACAAAACAAAGGAAAACAGGTCAGGAACGTGACAAAGTTTGATTCTCCTGCGCCTGACTTCCCTGCCACCTACACACACGTCATGACAACCCTCTTCAACTTTTTTCACAAATTGTTGCGTTATTAAAGTGGGATTGAAATAGATGAATTGTCATTTTTTGTCATTAATTCTAGACAAAATATTCCATAATGTCGAAATGGAAAGAAAATTCTACAAATGTATTTTATTTTAACTATAAATATAGTTGTTGTCATAAGTATTCACCCCATTTGTTTAAGCAAGCCTAAATGAGTGGCAGAAGTAAAATGTGGCTTAACAAATCACATAATGTTTGTATCTGTATTTATAAGGATCCAATTAGATGTGGCCAAGGCATCAGCTTGTCTTCGCGGGGATCCAGCAACATTAAGGCAGTTATATACAATTAAAATATTACATGACATTACATTTAATAACACTTTTCACAACACATTAAGTGTATTCCCTTAGGCCACTACTCTACTACCACATATCTACAAAACAAAAGCCATGTGTACGTGTGTGTAGAGTGCGTGTCTTATGATGTGTATTAGTGCTGTTGGTGTGTCTCTTAACAGTCCCTGCTGTTCCATATTTGTATCTGTTTTTTATAATCTGATTCTACTGCTTGCATCAGTTACATGATGTGGAATAGAGTTCCATGTATTCATGGCTCTATGTAGTACGTGCACCTCCCATAGTCTGTTCTTGACTTGGGATTGTGCAGAGGACCCTAGTGGCATGTCTTGTGGGGTATGCATGTGTACAGGTAACGAGTGGAGGACAGAGGAGCCTCTTAAAGAAGGTCTGTGAGAGCCAGAAATCTTGCTTGTTTTTTAGGTGACAAATACTTATTTTCATTTACATTACATTTACATTTAAGTCATTTAGCAGACGCTCTATCCAGAGCGACTTACAAATTGGTGCATTCACCTTATGATATCCAGTGGAAACAACCACTTTAACAATAGTGCATCTAACTCTTTTAAGGGGGGGGGGGTTTAGAAGGATTACTTTATCCTATCCTAGGTATTCCTTAAAGAGGTGGGGTTTCAGGTGTCTCCGGAAGGTGGTGATTGGACTCCGCTGACCTGGCGTCGTGAGGGAGTTTGTTCCACCATTGGGGTGCCAGAGCAGCGAACAGTTTTGAACTGCGCTGAGCGGGAACTGTACTTCCTCAGAGGTAGGGAGGCGAGCAGGCCAGAGGTGGATGAAGCAGTGCCCTTGTTTGGGTGTAGGGCCTGATCAGAGCCTGAAGGTAGCGAGGTGCCGTTCCCTCACAGCTTCCGTAGGCAAGCACCATGGTCTTGTAGCGGATGCGAGCTTCAACAGGAAGCCAGTGGAGGAGAGGCGGAGGAGCGGGTGACGTGAGAGAACTTGGGAAAGTTGAACACCAGACGGGCTGCGGCGTTCTGGATGAGTTGTAGGGGTTTAAATGGCACAGGCAGGGAGCCCAGCCAACAGCGAGTTGCAGTAATCCAGACGGGAGAATGACAAGTGCCTGGATTAGGACCTGCGCCGCTTCCTGCGTGAGGCAGGGTCGTACTCTGCGAATGTTGTAAGAGCATGAACCTACAGGAACGGGTCACCGCTTGATGTTAGTTGAGAACGACAGGGTGTTGTCCAGGATCACGCCAAGGTTCTTAGCACTCTGGAGGAGGACACAATGGAGTTGTCAACCGTGATGGCGAGATCATGGAACGGGCAGTCCTTCCCAGGAGGAGAGCAGCTCCGTCTTGCCGAGGTTCAGCTTGAGGTGGTGATCCGTCATCCACACTGATATGTCTGCCAGACATTGCAGAGATGCGATTCACCACCTGGTTATCAGAGGGTGGAAAGGAGAAGATTAATTGTGGTGTCGTCTGCATAGCAATGATAGGAGAGACCATGTGAGGAATATGACAGAGCCAAGTGACTTGTGGTATAGCGACAATTTTTTCACCATAATTTGCAAATAAATTCATTAAAAATCCTACAATGTGATTTTCTGGATTTTCTTTTCTCATTTTGTCTGTCATAGTTGAAGTGTACTATGATGAAATTACAGGCCTCTCTCATCTTTTTAAGTGGGAGAACTTGCACAATTGGTGGCTGACTAAATACTTTTTTGCCCCACTGTACATACGTTTTTCCATCAGCAGGCTATGATTGATAATGTCAAAAGCTGAACTGAAGTCAACTGCCATGCTTATTAAATGTCCTTCCCTATAAGTGTGCTGAAAGTCTATTGTCAATTTGTTTTCAGTAAAATAGCATTGTAGCTGGTCAAACACCATTTTTTCCAAAGGTTTACTAAGGGTTGGTAACAGGCTGATTGGTTGGCTACTTTTTCTTCCTTCCAGGCCTTAGGGCACACACTTTCTAGTAGGCTTAGATTGAAGATATGGCAAATAAGAGTGGCAATATCATCCTCTATTATCCTCAGTAATGTTCCATCAAAGTTGTCAGACCCCAGTGGCTTGTCATTGTTGATAGACAACAATCATTTTCCCACCTCTTCCACACTCACTTTACGGAATTCAAAATTACAATGCTTGTCTTTCATCATTTGATCAGTTATACTTGGATGTGTGGTGTCAGCGTTTGTTACTGGTATTTCATGCCTAAATTTGCTAATCTTGCCAATGAAAAAATCCTTAAAGTAATTGCCAATATCAGTGGGTTTCGTGATGAATGAGCCATCTGATTCAATTAATGACTGAGCTGAGTTTGCCTTTATGCCCAGAATTTAATTTAAGGTGCTCCAAATCTTTTTACTACCATTCTTTATATAATTTATGTTTGTTTCATAGTATAGTTTCTTCTTCTTTCATCCAGTTTAGTCACATGATTTGTGTGACCTATTTTCAATTCCTTTTACCTCATCCCTCTCCACCATACAATTTTTCCATTCCTCATCAATCCACAGGGATGTGTCAAGTGCAGTGTCTGGTTGCTCCTCATTACACACAACCGACCAAAAAACATTCTTTACATCAACAACATATGAATCACTACAAAACGTATTGTATGACCTCTTATACACTATACTAGGCCCAGCCTTTGGAACTTTAGTATTCCTAGATTTGTGTAGAATATTGTGATCGCTACAACCAATGGATTTGGATACTGCATTAAAGCTGTAACGTTCGTCGTATGGAGGAAGAGAGGAGGACCAAGGCGCAGCGTGAAAAGTATCCATTTTAATAGAATACGTAAACAAAAAAACAAAATAACGATAAACGAGAATAACACGAAACGAAACAGTTCTGTCTGGTGCAGACACACAAAGACTGAAAATAACCACCCACAAAACCCAACACAAAACAGGCTACCTAAATATGGTTCCCAATCAGAGACAATGACTAACACCTGCCTCTGATTGAGAACCATATCAGGCCAAACACAGAAATAGAAAAACATAGATAAACAAACATAGACTGCCCACCCCAACTCACGCCCTGACCATACTAAATAAAGACAAAAACAAAGGAAATAAAGGTCAGAACGTGACAGTACCCCTCCCCCCCCCCCAAGGTGCGGACTCCGGCCGCAAAACCTGAACCTATAGGGGAGGGTCTGGGTGGGCATCTGTCCGCGGTGGCGGCTCTGGCGCAGGACGTGGACCCCACTCTATCATAGTCTTTGTCCGCTTTAGTGTCCTCCTAGGAACGGCGACCCTCGCCGCCGACCTAGGATAGGCAACCCTACTAAATGGCCCCACTGGACTGAGGGGCGCCTCTGGACTGAGGGGCAACTCCGGACTAAGGGGCAACTCCGGACTGAGGGGCAACTCCGGACTGAAGGGCAGCTCCGGACTGAAGGGCAGCTCCTGACTGGCGGGCGGCTCTGGCAGCTCCTGACTGGCCTGCGGCTCTGGCAGCTGCCGTGTATCTGGCTCGGGCGGGCTCTGGCAGCTTCTGACGTGGCGGGCGCTCTGGCAGCTCTGACTGGCGGGCGGCTCTGGCGGTTCTGACTGGCAGGCGGCTCTGCGCGCCTGACTGACGAGACGGCCCTGGCGGCTCCTGACTGACGGACGGCCCTGGTGGGTCCGACTGACGGACGGCTCTGGGGCTCCTGACTGACGGCGGCTCTAGCGGCTCAGGACAGGACGGGGGGCTCTGACGGTCAGGACAGACGGGCGGCTCAGATTGGCGCTGGACAGACGCGGCAGCTCAGATGGCGCTGGGCAGACGGGCAGCTCAGACGGCGCTGGCAGTACGGGCAGCTCAGATGGCGCTGGGCAGAGGGCAGCTCAGATGCGCTGGCAGACGGGCAGCTCAGACGGCGCTGGACGACGGGCACCCTGTAGGGAGGAGACGGAGAGACAGCCTGGTGCGTGGGGCTGCCACAGGACCACCAGGCTGGGGAGACCTACAGGAGGCTTGGTGTTAGGAGGAGGCACCTGAAGGAACGGGCTGTGGGGGAGCACTGGAGCTTGGTGCGCAGTCTTGGACCACTCCCAGGGCTGGATAACTACTCTAGCGGACCCTCCTCCAGAGGTGCAGGCACAGGTTGACCGAGCTGTGGGTGAGCACTGGAGATCTAGTGCTACTACGCGCACTCTCCCTTAGGCTCACTCCCACATTTGCCCGGACAGAGCGGAGCGAGGCATAGGACGGCATTGCACCTCCAGCGCCCTGGAGACAGCAGCAGAGAGCCGGCGCAGGATACTGGCGAAACGGCGTCCGGAGACCAGACACGCTGAGCAGACACAATACGCCCTGGTGGATGCCACACTCACATGACACTTTCGGGGGACTGCCCTATAAGGCTCGGGCTTATGGGCACGTACTGGCGACACCGGTGGCGCTTAACCGCATAACATGGTGCTGACCAGTAACGCGCTGCTTACAATAACACGAGGAGTGACTCAGGTCTGCTACTGGCTTAGCACACTCCCATGTGCCCCCCAAAAAAGATTTGGCTGCTCTCGTACTGTCGCGCTGCCTTGCTGTCCTCATATCGCACGCTTCAGCTTTCGTGCCTCCAGCTCTGCTTTGGGCGGCGATATTCCCAGCCTGTACCAGGGTCCTTTCCATCCAGAATTCCTCCCTGGTTCAGGAGTCCTGCGATCGCTGCTGCTGCTGCCCGTTCCGCTGGTTGTGCTGCTTTCTTTTTTGGTTGGTTCTGTACGTTCGTCGTATGGAGGAAGAGAGAGGCACAAGGCGCAGCATGAAAAAGTTCATTTTAACCTTTTCTCATAGGGGGGCGCTGTTTTCACTTTGTAAAAATTAGTTCCCAAATTAACTGCCTCGTACTCAATTCTGTGCTCGTAATATGCATATTATTATTACTATTGGATAGAAACACTCTCTAGTTTCTAAAACCGTTTGAATTATATCTGTGAGATAAAACAGAACTCATTTGCAGCAAACTTCCTGTCAGGAGTGAGAAATCTGAACTGGGCACTCTGTTCAGGGTCAGTTTATTATTTGCATGTAATCTATGGGTCGACATGCACTGCTACGCCTTCCTAGATGTAGAGAGCAGTGAGAATTGGAATGGGGTGTCTGATGGATACTGAGTGGCCGTACAAAAGCTTTGGAACCGGGTGTGCAGTCTTTTCAACGTTCGTCATGACGCAAGACAGACCTCAGGATTGCATTCTGAAAAGCTCTCGTTATAGGCGTTGAATATTCCGGCTCTGATTTTATTCGATATAGTGTTAAAAACATCATAATGTAGTTATTTTAACGAGTTATATCAGTTTATATAGTTATTGCGATTTTCTGTATTTATTTGTGCTGCGTTATGGTGAGTTGGACACGTCTTCGCACATGACTAATGTTTGCTGCTAATTCCAAAGTTGAAGACGACAATCTACAACGAGCAACGATTATTCTGGACAAAGGACAACTTGCACAAGATTCTGATGGAAGCTCATCAAAAGTAAGAACTATTTATGATGTTATTCGTTGTTCTGTTGAAAAATGTTAACTATTATTCGCCATTAATTTCGGTGCGGTCTCGCTTTAACGCACGCTGTATGTCGTAGTAACGTTAATTTTTAAAATCTACACAGCGGTTGCATTAAGAACTAATGTATCTTTCATATGCTGTCCAACTGTATTTTTAGTCAAGTTTATGATTAGTTATTGATTAGATTAGGTGCCTCTCCCAAGATTTTCCCGACTTTTGTTTGCATTTTGGCTACTATTCATTTGTATAACCACGATTTGTGCTGCTAAATATGCACATTTTCGAACAAACCATATATGTATTGTGTAATTTGATGTTATAGGACTGTCATCTGAAGATGTTGAAGGTTAGTGAATAATTTTATATCTTTTGCTGGTTTTATCGTTATCGCTACTGTTGGCTTGAATCAATGCTGTTGTGTGGTTGGCTATTGTAGTAAGCAATATAATGCTATATTGTGTTTTCGCTGTAAAACACTTAAAACTATGAATATTGGCTGGATTCACAGATCTTTGTCTTTCATTTGCTGTAACTGTGTATTTTTCATAAATGTTTTATGATGAGTATTTAGTTATTCACGTTGCTCTCTGTAGTTTATTCTAGTTGCTTTGGTGAGAGTTGTGATGGTGGTGCAATGTAAACTATGATTTATACCTGAATATGCACATTTTTTGAACAAAACATATGCTATACAATAAATATGTTATCAGACTGTCATCTGATGAAGTTGTTTCTTGGTTAGTGACTATTTATATCTTTATTTGGTCGAATTTGTGATAGCTACCTATGCAGTAAAAAAATGGTGGGGGAAAAAAGTTGTGTCTTTTGCTATCGTGGTTAGCTAATAGAAATACATATTGTGTCTTCCCTGTAAAACATTTTAAAAATCAGAAATGATGGCTGGATTCACAAGATGTGTATCTTTCATCTGGTGTATTGGACTTGTGATTTCATGATATTTAGATGCTAGTATTTACTTGTGGCGCTATGCTAGGCTTTAAAAAATGTGCCTTGTTTCCAGAGTGTATCAAAATTGTTAATACATTTTACACACACAGAGCTGCAATAGTCACGTAGCCAGTTATGGAGGGCTAAAAGTCTGCTGAACTGTTCAATACCACGATTTAAGGAGGGCACATGGCCAGATATTATGGGGCGTTTGTTGGTGTCAAGCAGAGACCCAATTCTTTAAAATACATCTTCAGCTGTTCTGAGCTGTCCTTCATAATGTCATTGAATCTCACATATACTAGGATAGACTCAATTTCATGATGCAGGTTTAAAATGTTTGGGAGCAGCTTATTTTTGTTGTGTACTCATGTTCACGGATAGCACAACGTTTTTTCTCCAGGTACTGAGACATTTCTCACCATTGAACTGCCCAATACAATGGCCACAAGAAGCAGGGTAGTGTACGCCCGCAGCTCCCGGCGATAGGTCCAGACCTCCCACAGCAGGCAGAGCCCCGTTAGATCCAAAGAAAGGGAAAGGAGCCGAACTCGAAGCAGACACAGGCAGTCCCAGCGATGTAGGTGCATGTAGATCAGGCACCAGGGTGGGGCAGCTATTCTTCATCTCGATCTGCTAATAAGTTATATGGACTCTAAATAATAGGGGTTGGCATTATTTTTTAATTATAAGTTATATGGACTCTAAATAATAGGGGTTGGCATTATTTTTTAATTATAAGTTATATGGACTCTAAATAATAGGGGTTGGCATTATTTTTTAATTATCTTCCTCTGTCCCCATACATACAACATCTGTAAGGTCCCTCAGTCAAGCACAGGTTCAACTGCAAAGACCAGGGAGGTTTTCGAAAGCCTCATAAAGAAGGGCAGCGATTGGTAGATGGATAACAATAACAAATCAGACATGGAATATTATCTTTAACCATGGTCAAGTTAATAATTAGGCTATGGATGATTGGATGTATTAAACCATCCAGACACATCAAAGATGCCATCTTCCTTCTGCACTGAGCTGCAGAATAAGAAGGAAACTACTTAGGGATGTCACAATGAATTGATTTTAAAACAGCTACTTCAATGGCTGTGACGGTAGAAAACTGAGGATGGATCAACAACATTGTAGTGGCTCCACAATAATGGCCTAAATGACAGAATGAAAAGAAGAATAGAAATATACAGAATAACATGCAGGTACTAAAGTAATACAAAAAATAAACACTAAACACATCACTGAGTAACTGCCTCATTATTTTTAAGCACGGTGGTGGCTGCATCATGGTGTGGGTATGCTTGACATCGGCAAAGGCTGGGTAGTTATTCAGGATGAAAAGAAAGAGGATAGACCTAAGCACAGGCAAAATCCTAGAGGAAAACCTGTTTTAGCCTGCTTACAACAGACACTGGGAGAGGAATTCATCTTCTAGCATCTTTTTCACCTACAACACAAAGCCAAATCTACTCAGTGAATGTTCCTACGTAGCCAAGTTACAGTTTTGACTTAAATCTGCTTGAAAAGACTTGAAAATTGCTGTCTAGCCATGATCCCCAACACCTTGACAGAGCTTGAAGAATTTTGAAAAGAATAATGGGCAAATATAAGCTCTGATGAAACTTACCCAAGAAGACTCACAGCTGTAATCACAGCCAAAGGTGTTTTAACATGTATTGATTCAGGGGGGTGGATACTTATCTAATCAAGGTATATTAGTGTTTTATTTTCATTAATATCATATTTTTTTTTTTATCTCTTCCACTTAGCGTATTTTGTGTAGATTGTTGAAAAAAAAGAACATTAAATCAATCCCACTTTGTAACACAATAAAATGTGAAGAAATCCTAGGTGGGTGTAGACTTTCCATAGGCCCTGTACACTACCTTTCGATTACATTTGACATCCTGCAATTGAGACCTGGAGAAGACAGATGAGCTGAGTCATAATCACCTGACACCGCACACCCTTGACTTACTGTACTTGTCTGTTGTCTTGTTTGTATTTACAGTAGCCTACTTCCTCTTCATCTAAACCAGACCAGCACAAACATGGCCAGACATTATTGATACAGAATAAATTATATGATATGGCTATGAGGAAGTTATGCGTCTTCAAAACAATAAAAGGGATTGAAGAGGAACACTCAGAAAGGTCAAAGATTATATTGGGTTAACGCTGTTTACCGGTGTAGTCCGTCGCAGAAACCCCGCGCTGGAATTTCCGCGGAGGGCGGACGTCACTGGTTACCACAGCTACAAAGTCATAATTATGGCTAAACCCCAGCCTATTTCTTGAATTAATCTTCTTAAAATCTGATTTGAAACCTAACCCTAACCACGCTGCTAACATTATACCTGAACCTGACCTTAAATGAAGACCAAAAAGCTAATTTTTGTGTTCATGAATTTGTACGATAGAGACAATTTTGACTTTGTGGCGGTGGTAACTAGTGATAACCCCGGAGGGCGGGAACAGTGCTATTCAAGGAGGAAGTTCAAACTCTCTGGAGTTTCTGAAAGCGGCGTGTTGACGCATGAAAATGTGGTCCTCTTTGCGTAAAAAGGCACATCGCCCCTGGACATGCAGCATTCATAACACACTTGTAGAGAAGCTTTTATCTAGTAGTTATCTCGTAGTTTTATCTAGTAGTTATTTCCGTTTATTGGATATCATTATTGCATTTACTTGACAACATGTCAGAAGTCTTCATTATAGATCTAATTCACTGTCGGTGTCCGCAGCACAGCTCGTGCGTGGAGAGGCAAATAAAAAGCGTCACAGGTAGGAGCGATGTCGGCTTTCAAATATATCTACTATTCGGACCACACGTTCAACGTTGTAATGCAAACGGCGAGAACAAGGTGTCTTTGCTGGAAACGTTTTTCAGTCAGAAGACAAACGTCCACGTATTGGACTACACCACTCTTACGGAGTCTTGGTACCGTTTCAAACTAGCCGTGGACCAACTGGACTTGCGAACGGTTCGGGTCTTCACCTCAAAAAACAGGAGACCGATGTTTGAAGCATACATTGAGCAACTTTTCACGGAGGTGTATACATTTGAGTACATCACATCCAATGACCTCCCGTGCCCTGGTCATGTGCAATGCGACTCACCTTTAGCTCCACCTGTCAGTGAGGTCAGAGAGGAGGTCAGAAGCTTTCTGCAGCAGTTACCTGCTAAAGGAGACGTCACCATACTGAGGTCCACTTTCATTTCAGGTAGGTGTGTGTGTAATACTGTATCTATTACTGTAGTGTAATATTATGCTGAATTATCTGAAGACTATCATTCAGCAACCAGTGAACAGTCCCTCCCTTCTTTCCTCTTCACCCCCTCTCCCCTCCCTCCATACACCTCTTCTCTCTCAATTCAATGTAAGGGCTTTATTGGCATAGGAAACATGTTATCATTGCCAAAGCAAGTGAACTAGATAATAAACACAAGTGAAATAAACTATCAAAATTAACAGTAAACATTACACTCACTAAAGTTCCAAAATAATAAAGACATGACAAATGTCATATTATGTGCAAATAGTTAAAGTACAAAAGGGAAAATAAATAAACATAAATATGGGTTGTATTTACAATGGTGTTTGTTCTTCACTGGTTGCCCTTTTCTTGTGGCAACAGGTCACAAATATTGCTGCTGTGATGGCACACTGTGGTATTTCACCCAATAGATATGGGAGTTAATCCAAATTGGTTTTGTTTTCTAATTCTTTGTGGATCTGTGTAATATGTGTCTCTAATATGGTCATACATTTGGCACGAGGTTAGGAAGTGCAGCTCAGTTTCCACCTCATGTTGTGGGCAGTGTGCATATAGCCTGTCTTCTCTTGAGAGCCAGGTCTGCTGTCGGTGGCCTTTCTCAATAGCAAGGCTATGCTCACTGAGTCTGTACATAGTCAAAGCTTTCCTTCATTTTGGGTCAGTCACAGTGGTCAGGTATTCTGCCACTGTACTCTCTGTTTAGGGCCAAATAGCATTGTAGTTTGCTCTTTTTTTGTTTGTTAATTCTTTCCTATGTGTCAAGTAATTATCTTTTTTGTTTTCTCATGATTTGGTTGGGATTAACACGACCATTTTGTGAATTCTTCTGCATGAAGAGTCTCAATTTGGTGTTTGTCACATTTTGTGAATTCTTGGTTGGTGAGCGAACCCCAAACCTCACAACCATAAAGGGCAATGATATTGATTCAAGAATTTTTAGCCAGATCCTAATTGGTACGTCAAATTTTATGTTCCTTTTGATAGCATAGAAGGCCCTTCTTGCCTTGTCTCTAGGCTCGTTCACAGCTTTGTTGAAGTTACCTGTAGCGCTGATGTTTAGGCCGAGGTATGTATCGTTTTTTGTGTGCTCTAGGGCAACGGTGTCTAGATGGAATTTGTATTTGTGGTCCTAGCAACTGGACCCTTTTTGGAACACTATTATTTTTGTCTTTCTGAGATTGACTTTCAGGGCCCAGTTCTGACAGAATATGTACAGTAGATCTAGGTGCTGCTGTAGGCCCTCCTTGGTTGGGGACAGAAGCACCAGATCATCAGCGAACAGTGACATTTGACTTCAGATTCTAGTAGGGTGAGGGCGGGTGCTGGAGACTGTTCTAGTTCCCTCGCCAATTCGTTGATATATATGTTGAAGAGGGTGGGGCTTAAGCTGCATCCCTGTCTCACCCCATGGCCCTGTGGAAAGAAATGTGTGTGTTGTTTGCCAATTTTGTTTGTGTACATGGATGTCATAATGTCGTATGTTTTTCCCCCAACACCACTTTCCATCAATTTGTATAGCAGACCCTCATGGGCGCAAATGTTGGAGCTCAGAAGCCTTTGTTTGAAGGCATCACAAAGCCGATGAGTAAAAAAAAAAATGGACTTTTGCCTTGAGTTGCGTTTTTTGCGGTGTTTCAATTAGGGTTGCAGGTGGAATAAAAACAAGGACAAAAAAAAAGGGAAAAAAACAGGGGTCCTGGTCGTCGGTGCAAGTTGCCCCCGCTTAAAAGCCATTTGACATCTTGCTTAGTACATTGCCTTTCACGAGGAAATGACTAGTCTGCTCGTATATGATACATGCAGATCTTTCCCAAGTTCTCCCACAATAGTTATGGAGTGCTAAATTTATGTGCCAACTTTTGTGGAATGGTTGATTAGTCTTTTTGCCCAAATAGATGGGGAAAGATGCCAGAGCCAAGGGATGATGTTTAAAGAGTTTAAGCAGTTATACCATTGGAATTTGTGTCTGTATATATTATCATATTCATTGAGGATGACCGATCAACACCACAGGCCTTTTGGGTTGGAGGTTTGTAATTTGGCCTGTAGTTCATTCAATGTAATTGAAGAATCCAGTGGGGTCTGGAAGACTTTAATAGTTGATTCTAAGATTTGTATTTTTCAGTATATGTTTGCGTTTGTTATAGAAGAAAAAGATTGGAGAAGAGGTTTATATCCATACATCTCCGTTTTAAATATATAACTCTTTGTGTTGTTTGTTTAGTTTCCAATTTTCCCCGAAGTGGTTAGATTGTTTATTCTTTGTATTTTCAATTACATTGAGCTGATTTAGGTGGACCTGTCATAAAGGCTTTCAATTCCAGAGGTGGAGTGGTTGCCAGGTACATTTGGTTTTGAGGCACAGTCACAGAAATACGTGCTCTCTCTTTCTCGCTCTCTCCCCATTTGTCTCCTCTCTCGTGTGTGTGTGTGGTGTGTGTTGTGTGTGCTGTGTGCTGGGTGGAGTGCTGCTGTGGCTGTGATGTGTGTGCTGTGTGTGTGTGTGTGTGTGTGTGTGTGTGTGTGTGTGTGTGTGTAGACTGTTTCTCCCATGGGTTCACCACACGTACAGGAGGTATTTCCTCCATCTCCACCCTCTCCTCTCTCAACCTGTTCAGTAGCTCCAGACGCAGAGACCCCAGGACCCTCGTAGCCGAGAACATCCGCCGACTAGCCCAAAAGGCTGGGTTCTACCCCCGACTCCTGCACCTGGTCAAGGTACCACAGCACAGCAAATAACATTAATGTAGCCTCTCTGGATGTAAGTGTAACACTGCCTCAAGAGGTCAACCAGAAGAAGACTGGCTACAGAGTGTGAACTATACTGTGACATGCGGAGGGTCTCTATTTTCTTCCCGGGACTTCACACGCTTAACTTTATCTCCAAAGTTATAATCCCTTTTGGTCAAGTTTCCCCCACACAGCGGTGCAGGCCGAGCGTGTCGCTATAGTAAACGTCTCGAGTTGCACAAAAGGGAATGTAATGTTGCGGATAAAGTTCAGAATTACACAATTTCATGTGTACAACATCTAATGACCTACATCACTATACTGAGAGTGTGTCCGTTTCTAAAAATACATATTTGGGTGTTTTTGAGATTTTGTTCATGTATTTTGCGTGCCCTGATACTGCACAACAAGCAATGAGGAAGTGAATCGCGGCTGGGGTAAGTTTCTCATAAACAACATAGGATGCATTTTCTCCGTTGTTTTTTATGGAAGGACACTCTGGTAGGCCTACATTATGATCAAATAGCCACAGTAGCCTACTTGACCACTGTTAGTTTTAACTTAAAGGGTACAGCCTGTGTTCACGATAAACATACGCCGGAAGTTGCACAGAATTTTCACAATGTTCAAGTTTACACTCAGCAGACCTGAAATTAGCTGACGATGAACAAAAATTAGAGGAAACATTGGTCTGGACCCTTCTATAACAAGCCATTTACATAACAAATTGAGATTTACTTCAGACATAGGAAAATTCTCCTTGAATATTTACCACTGTAGCAGAAAAAATTGCATTTTAAATAAATAGGAGAATGGTTCAATTACAATTAATTATAGACCCCCCCAAAGTTGACTTTGTTGCATTTAGGGGCATTCATGTCTCATTCAGAGGGTCTGAGACCCCCCTGGGCCCCCCATAATATGCACTCTGACAGGCCACGCCTCTTAATAACCTGGTTCCTCTAGGTTTTTTCTTAGGTTCCTGCCTTTTAGGGAGTGTTTCTGTGCTTCTGCCTCTGCATTGCATGCTCTTTGGGGTTTTAAGCTAGATATCTGTAAAGCACTTTGTGACAACTGCTGATGTAAAAAGGGCTTTATAAAATACATTTGATTGATTGAGGTCTAGACCGTTATGGCACAGGGAGGTAGTGCACGTGTCCTGTACATCGTGTAACACTCACTCCAGTGGGTTGTAGAAAACATCACTGACATCATTAAGTGGTTAATGCTGAATAGCTGTTTCTGCCAGGTGAACCACAGCAGTGACGTATGGGTGATGGGAAAGGAAGAGGAGCCACACGACTATGATGGCATCGTAACCAATCAGAGAGGTGTTGTCATAGCTGCGCCAGGAGCTGATTGCATGCCCCTCCTCTTCACTGACCCCGTGGCCAGGGTCATCGGAGTAGCTCACGCTGGTGAGACACACACATACACTTTAAGTACAAGACAGTATTAATATTCCGTAGAAAGATGTCTGCTGGTGCGTCATTATAAAGTGTTCCTTTGTGTTTCCCTCTCTCAGGATGGAAAGGAACCCTGATGGGTGTTGCCATGGCTACAGTCAACGCCATGGTGAGGGGATTCGGCAGCAGGGCGTGTGACGTCACTGTGGTGATCGGGCCGTCGGTGGGGGCCTGTTGCTTTACACTGGAGAGAGAGCAGGCTGCAGACTTCTACTCTATCCACCCTGACTGTGTTCCTGACATGGCTGAGACCAGGCCTCATGTCAACATACGACTAGCCACCAGGTTAGTTTGGCCAACTATACAACACATAGACAAATAGCGCGTTCAAGCAGATCCCTTTTCTCAAACATCGTTGGTCACTGCCTTTCAAAGTGTTGTATTATGGGGATAAAAATTGTCCGACTTGTCGACTGCATGAACTTTACAAAAATCTTGTGACCAAGTTTCTGCAGTTGCTCTTCACCAACTTCATCCTGCAGCCATCGCCTGCATTGTGGAAGGCTCTATTGTCAACCAATCATTTGTTTTTTTTTACCCACGCAAACATGATCAAAGACATGACTGAAACAGGAACCATCTTTGTCGCGATTCGTGTATACACTGGATATATACAAATGAATGTGATATTTGAGTCTCTCTGTCACTTATTGATTGTACAATGTACACGTATAGTATGCCAGTTTGTGAGTGTGCGATATGGGGGTTGGAGACATAGAAAGAAAAACTTTTCTAAAACAATGGCAACACTGCCATGTTGATCTGAGCCTTGCTGTTGGAAAACCACATTAATATCCGACTTCCGGGCCTCCCGAGTGGCGCAGCGGTCTAAGGCACTACATATCTGGGTTCGATCCCGGGCTGTGTCGCAGCCGGCCGCGACTGGGAGACCCATAAGGCGACGCACAATTGGCCCAGCATCATCCGGGTTAGGGGAGGGTTTGGCCAGCCAGGATGTCCTTGTCCCATCGCTCTCTAGCGACTCCTGTGGCGGGCCGGGAGCATTAACACTGACACGGTCGCCAGTTGTACGGTGTTTCCTCCGACACATTGGTGCGGCTCGCTTCTGGGTTAAGTGAGCAGTTTGTCAAGAAGTAGTGTGGCTTGGCAGGGTCGTGTTTCGGAGGATGCATGGCTCTCGACCTCCCGTGTAGGAGTTGCAGCAATGGGACAAGACTGTAACTACCAATTGGAGAGAAAAAGTAGTAAAAAAAATAATTTAACTAAATCTATAAATATCAGACTTCCGGCTATCGCAGTTGCACTTCACCCGACTTCGCTCCTCGACTTTCGTCTACATTCAGTTGCTTGAGCCTTACCACTCTTTCTCTTTCTCTCGTAATGTCCTTAAATCACTGATAATAAAAAAAGCATTGACTCCCAGTTGAAATAACTCCACAGGGTCAATAATGAGGTCACTATGAGGTCAAACTATGAAGTGGTTTTTATGATAGGTGCTGCTAGGCTGGAGAGTTGCCTGATTGATTTCCTATAGGGTGTTACAAGGTTACCGCTCTACCTGATTTACTACCATAGAGTCAGTTCCCCCCAGCCACTTATCTGATTGCAAAGACAAAGGTCATGCCCTGGGAGTGATCTCTGTGATTGGATACTGGTTGTGTAGGGTGATACTATTGAAATGATCATTAGTCCCATCAGGTTAATGGATTACCAATCTAACCAGCAGAATGATGGAGAGTCTAACTAAAGGGGCAGTATTTCTTCTGAACACACATTTCACCCTTGGGGCATGCTGACCATGGAATAATTAAAGTAGAATAATCTACATTGTTTAGATCAGGGTCTCTTCTTTTCCTGGGTTTTTAAACTTCCACGTTCTCCATTCCAGAATACTTCTCCAGAGGGAAGGGGTCCTGCCTGAGTGTATCCATGATGACACAGTGACTGACAGGCCGAGCGTGACCCTGTGCACCTCCTGTCACCCTGAGGCCTTCTTCTCCCACGTCAGGGACGGGCTTGACTTCGGAACACAGATGGGCTTCCTGTGGATGGACGAAACAGGAACTACTGACTGTTTCAGTAGTTCAGAACACTGAATTCATTTATGTACAGTACCAGTCAAAAGTTTTAGAACACCTACTCATTGCAGGGTTTTTCTTTATTCTGACTATTTTCTACATTGTAGAATAATAGTGAATACATCAAACCTATGAAATAACACATATGGAATCATGTAGTAATCAAAAAAGTGTTTAATATATTTTATATTTGAGATTCTTCAAAGTAGTGAACCTTTGGCTTGATGACAGCTTTGCGCACTCTTGACATTCTGTCAACCAGCTTCATGAGGAATGATAGTCCCACTAAGCGCAAACCAGATGGGTTGGCGTATCTCTGCGCCACTCGAATGCTGTGGTAGCCATGCTGGTTAAGTGTGCCTTAAATTCTAAATAAATCACTGACAGTGTCACGAGCAAAGCACCCCCACACCATCCCACATCCTCGTCCATGCTTCACGGTGGGAACCACACATGCAGGGATCATCCGTTCACCTACTCTGCGTCTCACAAAGACACGATGGTTTAACTTTAAAAGTTCTTGACATTTTCCTCATTGACTGACTTTCATGTCTTTAAGTCATTATGGATTGTCTTTTCTCTTTGCTTATTTGAGCTGTTCTTGACATAATATGGACTTGGTCTTTTACCAAATAGGGCTATCTTCTGTATACCACCCCTACCTTGTCACAACACAACTGATTGGCTCAAACGAATTAAGATGGAAAGAAATTCCACAAATGAACAGGCACACCTGTTAATTGAAATGCATTCCAGGTGACTACCTCATGAAGCTGGTTGAGAGAATGCCAAGAGTGATTAAAGCTGTCGTCAAGGCAAAGGGTGGCTACTTTGAAGAATCTTACATATAACATATTTTGATTTGTTTAATACTTTTTTGGTTACTACATGATTCCCATGTGTTATTTCATAGTTTTGATGTCTTCACTATTATTCTACAATGTAGAAAATAGTCCAAATAAAGAAAAACCTTTGAATGAGTAGGTGTGTCCAAACATTTGACTGGTACTGTATATTAAATGCACATGTAGCCATATCTGTCTGTGGTAAAGTTGCATGCAACATAAAAGCGGTACATTCCAGATCTTTCCATGAATATTCACTTCATATGCAAACACTTATTCATACACAATGCATTATTGTGTTTGTGTGAGGATACAGCATTATTTTGGTGCCATTATTTTGGTTCCACAGAAATACAGTAGCAGGAAATCTGATATATCAAAAGGTGGCGATAGCACCACCAAAATAATACTGTATCCTCACACAAATACAATAATGCATTGTTTGTTTATCTTTGTCTAAAGATCTCAGGAATCACGTCTGTATGAATAGGCCATGTGGGGTGCACATAAATGAAAACCCAATATAGAACGTTTGATTAAAAGAACCTCCATAGCAAGGCATATAAAGTCTATCTTGTATGATCTTGTATTTTAGTGTTTTATGAGGCCATGGTCTATTAAAGCTACCGTTAAACACGTCTTCACTGCATTGTATAAGTTCCACACCAGCTACTTTAATTAAACCTGACTAATTAAGACCAACAGCTGTGCTTAATATGTCCTAATATATAACCTAACCACACAGAGAGAGGGGAGAGACAGACAGAGGGGGGACAGACACAGATTAGGGGGAGAGAGAGGGGGGACAGACACAGAGAGGGGGAGAGAGAGGGGGGGGGGGAAGACAACCAGAGAGAGGGGAAAGACAGACAGAGAGAGGGGGGAGACAGACAGAGAGGGGGGAGACAGACAGAGAGAGGGGGGGACAGACAGAGAGAGGGGGGAGACAGACAGAGAGAGGGGGGAGACAGACAGAGACAGGGGGGAGACAGACAGAGAGAGGGCGGGAGACAGAGTGGAACGAATGCAATATATATATTATAGGTAGTGTTGTTGCAGACATTGAGCGCTAGGGTGCAGTATTAGCTTTGTTATAAGCAGTAGGTCTGTTTTGCTGGGAGAATGAGTCAAGACACTGGGGGATACAGGCCTCTAAACACGGTAGTGTCCTCACAATACCAACAACCCTATGAACAGGTTCAGAACTCTGGTCTTAATGGCTTAGGTGTTGGACTGATCTATGTAAGGTTGAGAGTTTGAGTGCGAGCGGCCAGGTGGAGAGTTTAGCCAGGACAACATCAAGGGTTAGCACTGTGTGGTAAGTGCCAAGGGATCTCTAACAGTCTCTGAAAGTACACATACACACTCACACATAGTGGAGCTGGTAGATCTCAGATGACAGTGTGAGTTTGGGTGTGTCAGTGTAAATGATATTGGAGTCTTTCACACCAACATTCTGCCAGAACAGCACAGGAAGCCACGGCCTGAGAGGGTGAGACTTAAACACCCTTCCTGGGATCAACTGGTGTGTCTGTGTGACCCGATCAGGTTTTAGCCCCTGTGGTGTAATAGGACCTGTCGAGAACTTTACTCATTCATCTGCCAGTGTAATTACTGACTGCATCACCTCTGTCTGACTGACTGGACTGTTGTGACATGTATGTGTGTTGCATGTGTATGTGAATGCGTCAGTACCGTAGGAAGGAACACATTACTGCAGTACTTTGCAGATATCGGTGTTGCATGTTTGATTGTTTATGTTCAAATGAATGGAAGCCTCTGTTAGGAGAGACACTGTCAGGATTGCCCTGTCCTTGTGTCCCCAATCTTCTTCCTTCTGACTGAACTTACCCTCCCAACAGTACGTAGGAAACAAGCACTGACCTACAAATGAAACCATTGTTTTTTGGGGGGTGGCAGGGTAGGCTAACGATGGGCCAGTAACAGAAAGGTTTCTGGTTCATAATCCCCGAGCCAATTTGGTGACAAATCTGTGTGTTCCCTTGAGCAAGGCACTTAACCCTAATTGCTCCTGTAAATCGCTCTGGATAAAAGCGCCTGCTAAATTACATAAATGTCAATTGTTTTGATACAAAGATTTGGTCTAATTTGATCCAGCAACAAAACAACTGTTTTCTCTGTTTATTACAGCCGTCACATGACATGTGAGAGTGAGGATATACACCTAACCTCACTACTTTGTCTGTCTGTAGAAAACAGTTCTGAGAAATGAACTAGCTGTAAAAATGTTCCATCTATGATCTAGGGTGTTTTGGGTCTCTCTCTCTGTCTGCAGATTTCTCTGTCTCTCTGTTCCTCTGGGTCTGCAGATCATCATGAGACTGAGGGAAACTGGCTCTGGCTGTCACACGTGACAAGGAGGGGAGGGGAAAGAAAGGAGAGCAGATATAGAATAGAGAAGGGGGAGGAGGAAATGCAAAAGGAGGAGAGGAGTGAAGAGGAGAGGAGAGAAGGGGACTAGGAACTGTATAAGTATCACTTCTAACCACTTTTGATTTGATTGATAATCTAACACAGTCAGTCTGAATGATAAGTCTCAGTCTAGTCACAGCCAGAGAGCAGCAAGTTCAAGACAAATCCGAAACTAATCACCAGGTTGTTGTGTCTGCAAATGGATGGCTCTTTCAACATTCCAGACAGCACTCTCTCTCTCTCTCTCTCTCTCTCTCTCTCTCTCTCTCTCTCTCTCTCTCTCTCTCTCTCTCTCTCTCTCTCTCTCGCTCACTCGTTTTGCTTTTCCCTTCTTCAATTTCTCTTTCTCTTTTCCTTCTTCTCCCACTCTCTATTTTGCTTTCTCTTTCTCTCACTGTCTTTTTCTTTTCACCTTCTCTTAATATTTAGTTTTCTCCCTTGCTATCTTTCTGTCTGGTTTTATCTAGTTTAGACAGGCAGTAGGGTTCTACTTGTTTTTAATACGGTCAGAGTCTTCTGTTGTGTAATTATAGCTATAAATCTCTCTGTTTCATAACCACCACATACAAACACATGTACTCTCTCTGTTACTCCATACATACACAGTGCACACACGTATACACAGACATTTACTTACCTACACTAAGTTTCATAACTGCATCGCCTCTCTCTCCTCATATAATAATCATTACCACAAAAACTCTCAAACGCTCACACACGCATATGCACTCTGCTATACTGTAACTGTTTACGCTGTCTCTGTGTACCCCCCAAACAGGCCTTCTGACCCTGGCCATGACAGATTTCAGTGTGTGGTGTGAGTGGACTTGGAAAACCACAAATTGTTTCCTAAATACCAACCTGGCTGCTTTTGTTTTGGAAAGAATGTGGTTAAGTAGGTTAGGATACACAATCACACACAGCCAGCATCTCACAGCACCGGCCTGTGGCACGCAAGGCAACGCACAAACACACACACATATCTCATTGTGGCGCAAGACAATATTCATATAATTGAGTGTTTTACTGCAAACAGCCAGGGAGAAGGTCGAGGCCCGGCCCTAGGCAGAGGTTAAGGGAACAGAAAGTCAGGGTCATTGAATTGGAACTCAGCCCAGGGGGATAGAAAACAGGTCTGGGTCGTTCCACCAATTATGTGCTATTTGAGTAGTGCAACTTGGTAAAAAAAATAAACATTCATAGATAGCACTATAGATGCAAGCACTGACCATCCATGAGATCAACATGATCGTTTTAACCATGTTTTCAGTGTTTGTTGACAATTACATTGTTTACAAACATTGGTGTAAAACAAGCTCATATGTTGGTTTCTGATGGGGTAAAACAGTTAACTAAGCTCATGAGGCAGTTATATTCTTCTAGAATCTCTCATGGACAGTTATATTCTTCTAGAATCTCTCATGGACAGATTCTCGTGGACATAAAATGGCGAAAATCTGTCAAGGTTCACATAGAGTTATGTGATTACAAGCAGCAGTAGTTCCTTGTTTGGGGTGTTTGTCATTGATTATTTGCACAAAGGTCATCACAATTGTTAATGGCATTCCCCCCAGAAGTCAAACAGGAAATGACACATTTCTGCAAAATAATTTTACTTCTGGGTAATCGAGATGAATTCTTCTAGAATCAATGGCTATACAGTTGAAGTCGGAAGTTTACATACACTTAGGTTGGAGTCATTAAAACTCGTTTCCAACCACTCCACAAATTTCTTGTTAACAAACTATAGTTTTGGCAAGTCGGTAAGGACATCTACTTTGTGCATGACACAAGTCATTTTTCCAACTATTGTTTACAGACAGATTATTTCACTTATAATTCACTGTATCACAATTTCAGTGGGTTAGAAGTTTACATACACTAAATTGACTGTGCCTTTAAACAGCTTGGAAAATTCCAGAAAATGATGTCATGGCTTTAGAAGCTTCTGATATGCTAATTGACATAATTTGAGTCAATTGGAGGTGTACCTGTGGATGTATTTCAAGGCCTACCTTCAAACTCAGTGCCTCTTTGCTTGACATCATGGAAAAATCATAAGAAATCAGCCAAGACCTCAGAAAAAAAATGGTACCTCCACAAGTGGTACCTCCACAAGTCTGGTTCATCCTTGGGAGCAATTTCCAAACGTCTGAAGGTACCACGCTCATATGTACAAACAATAGTACACAAGTATAAACACCATGGGACCACGCAGCCGTCATACCGCTCAGAAAGGAGATGCTTTCTGCCTCCTAGAGATTAACGTACTTTGGTGCCAAAAAGGCAAATCAATCCAAGAACAACAGCAAAGGACCTTGTGAAGATGCTGGAGGAAACAGGTACAAAAGTATCTACATCCACAGTTAAACAAGTCCTATATCGACATAACCTGAAAGCCTGCTCAGCAAAACCGTCATAAAAAAGCCAGACTACGGTTTGCAACTGTACATGGGGACAAAGATCGTACTTTCTGGAGAAATGTCCTCTGGTCTGATGAAACAAACATAGAATTGTTTGGCTATAATGACCATCGTTATGTTTGGAGGAAAAAGGGGGAGGCTTGCAAACCGAAGAACACCATCCCAACCGTAAAGTACGGGGGTGGCAGCATCATGTTGTGGGGGTGCTTTGCTACAGGAGGGACTGGTGCACTTCACAAAATAGATGGCATCATGAGGAAAGGAAAATTATGTGGATATATTGAAGCAACATCTCAAGACATCAGTCAGGAAGTTAAAGCTTGGTCGCAAATGGGTCTTCCAAATGGACAATGACCCCAAGCATTCTTCCAAAGTTGTGGCAAAACGACTTAAGGACAACAAAGTATTGGAGTGGCCATTACAAAGCCCTGACCTCAATATAATCCCGTTGGAAAATTTGTGGGCAGAACTGAAAAAGCGTGTGCAAGCAAGGAGGCCTACAAACTTGACTCAGTTACACGAGCTCTGTCAGGAGGAATGGGCCAAAATTCACCAAACTTATTGTTGGAAGCTTGTGGAAGGCTACCCGAAACGTTTGACTCAAGTTAAACAGTTTAACGGCAATGCTACCAAATACTAATTGAGTGTATGTAAACTTCCAACCCACTGGGAATGTGATGAAAGAAATAAAAGCTGAAATAAATCATTCTCTTATGATTTTATGACATTTCCCATTCTTAAAATAAAGTGGTGATCCTAACTGACATAAGACAGGGAATTTTTACTAGGATTAAGTGTCAGGAATTGTGAAAAACTGAGTTTAAATGTTTTGGCGAGGTGTATGTAAACTTCCGACTTCACTGTATATCATTACTTTTAACGTCCCAAAATGGATGTAGCAAATGCCCCTTTAATTATATATATATTTTTTTACTTCAACTTAATCAATAATCACATTAAATAAATATTTTTTTTCAGAAATGACTTTGTCAAGCACAAAATAATTAGGGTTTTACAATGATGGTGAGAACTTTTTGGGGTTGAGTGGGATAAAATTTGGGTGCACAGAGGGACATGTCAAAATGCTGAATTTTGGCACTTAAGCAAGTCTTTATTCTTATTGAAAAGATGATTTATTGAATTTTCCATGTAGTCTATATTAAAGGGCACTTCATGTAATATAACAGGCTTTTAATAATGCAATATTTGTGCACATTTTCCTTAAAATATTGAAGGAATGCTGAAGGCACACGTTTCCTGGAACAAGCCGTCTAAGCTACAGTAAAGTGATATCTGAGTCATTATAGGATCGTGATGTGTGTCCTTGCCCTAACTTCTGGAATGAAACAGACATGCCATGTCTTTATATAGAGTCTTCTTCTCTCTGTTCGAGTCTGTTGATATTTCTGTCCTCAGGATCAGTTACATGAGGATGGCAGCAGGGTGCATACGCAGAAAGTACTACATTTATGGATATATCATATATATATACCGACATGACATGAGTTAGTTGCGTAAAGATACCGGTACACTCCTGCATACCCAGAAGCACATACAGTGGGGAGAACAAGTATTTGATACACTGCCCGATTTTGCAGGTTTTCCTACTTACAAAGCATGTAGAGGTCTGTCATTTTTATAATAGGTACACTTCAACTGTGAGAGACGGAATCTAAAACAAAAATCCAGAAATCACATTGTATTATTTTTAAGTATTTAATTAGCATTTTATTGCATGACATAAGTATTTGATCACCTACCAACCAGTAAGAATTCCGGCTCTCACAGACCTGTTCGTTTTTCTTTAAGAAGCCCTCCTGTTCTCCACTCATTACCTGTATTAACTGCACCTGTTTGAACTCGTTACCTGTATAAAAGACACCTGTCAAACACATTCAATCAAACAGACTCCAACCTCTCCACAATGGCCAAGACCAGAGAGCTGTGTAAGGACATCAGGGATAAAATTGTAGACCTGCACAAAGCTGGGATGGGCTACAGGACAATAGGCAGCAGCTTGGTGAGAAGGCAACAACTGTTGGCGCAATTATTAGAAAATGGAAGAAGTTCAAGATCTCACCTCGTGTGGGCATCAATGTGATGCATGAGGAAGGTGAGGTATCAGCCCAGAACTACACGGCAGACCTGGTCAATGACCTGCAGAGAGCTGAGACCACAGTCTCAAAGAAAACATTTAGAAACACACTCCGCCGTCATGGATTAAAATCCTGCAGCGCACGCAAGTTCCTCCTGCTCAAGCCAGCGCATGTCCAGGCCCGTCTGAAGTTTGCCAATGACCATCTGGATGATCCAGAGGAGGAATGGGAGAAGTCATGTGGTCTGATGAGACAAAAATAGAGCTTTTTGGTCTAAACTCCACTCGCCGTGTTTGGAGGAAGAAGAAGGATGAGTACGACCCCAAGAAGACACCATCCCAACCGTGAAGCATGGAGGTGGTGG
>NC_036839.1:30688518-30691108 GCF_002910315.2 Salvelinus sp. IW2-2015
CCAAGAACAACAGCAAAGGACCTTGTGAAGATGCTGGAGGAAACAGGTACAAAAGTATCTACATCCACAGTTAAACAAGTCCTATATCGACATAACTGAAAGCCTGCTCAGCAAAACCGTCATAAAAAAGCCAGACTACGGTTGCAACTGTACATGGGACAAAGATCGTACTTTCTGGAGAAATGTCCTCTGGTCTGATGAAACAAACATAGAATTGTTTGGCGTATAATGACCATCGTTATGTTTGGAGGAAAAAGGGGAGGCTTGCAAACCGAAAAACACCATCCCAACCGTAAAGTACGGGGTGGCAGCATCATGTTGTGCGGGTGCATCGCTGCAGGAGGGACTGGTGCGCTTCACAAAATAGATGGCATCATGAGGAAAGGAAAATTATGTGGATATATTGAAGCAACATCTCAAGACATCAGTCAGGAAGTTAAAGCTTGTCGCCAAATGCGGTCTTCCAAATGGACAATGACCCCAAGCATACTTCCAAAGTTGTGGCAAAATGGCTTAAGGACAACAAAGTCAAGGTATTGGAGTGGCCATCACAAAGCCCTGACCTAAATCCCGTTGGAAAATTTGTGGGCAGAACTGAAAAAGCGTGTGCAAGCAAGGAGGCCTACAAACTTGACTCAGTTACACGAGCTCTGTCAGGAGGAATGGGCCAAAATTCACCAAACTTATTGTTGGAAGCTTGTGGAAGGCTACCCGAAACGTTTGACTCAAGTTAAACAGTTTAACGGCAATGCTACCAAATACTAATTGAGTGTATGTAAACTTCCAACCCACTGGGAATGTGATGAAAGAAATAAAAGCTGAAATAAATCATTCTCTCTATGATTATTATGACATTTCCCATTCTTAAAATAAAGTGGTGATCCTAACTGACATAAGACAGGGAATTTTTACTAGGATTAAGTGTCAGGAATTGTGAAAAACTGAGTTTAAATGTTTTTGGCTGAGGTGTATGTAAACTTCCGACTTCAACTGTATATCATTACTTTTAACGTCCCAAAATGGATGTAGCAAATGCCCCTTTAATTATATATATATTTTTTTACCTTCAACTTAATCAATAATCACATTAAATAAATATTTTTTTTCAGAAATGACTTTGTCAAGCAACAAAATAATTAGGGTTTTACAATGATGGTGAGAACTTTTTGGGGTTGAGTGGGATAAAATTTGGGTGCACAGAGGGACATGTCAAAATGCTGAATTTTGGCACTTAAGCAAGTCTTTATTCTTATTGAAAAGATGATTTATTGAATTTTCCATGTAGTCTATATTAAAGGGCACTTCATGTAATATAACAGGCTTTTAATAATGCAATATTTGTGCACATTTTCCACTTAAAATATTGAAGGAATGCTGAAGGCACACGTTTCCTGGAACAAGCCGTCTAAGCTACAGTAAAGTGATATCTGAGTCATTATCAGGATCGTGATGTGTGTCCTTGCCCTAACTTCTGGAATGAAACAGACATGCCATGTCTTATATAAGAGTCTTCTTCTCTCTGTTCGAGTCTGTTGATATTTCTGTCCTCAGGATCAGTTACATGAGGATGGCAGCAGGGTGCATACGCAGAAAGTACTACATTTATGGATATATCATATATATATACCGACATGACATGAGTTAGTTGCGTAAAGATACCGGTACACTCCTGCATACCCAGAAGCACATACAGTGGGGAGAACAAGTATTTGATACACTGCCCGATTTTGCAGGTTTTCCTACTTACAAAGCATGTAGAGGTCTGTCATTTTTATAATAGGTACACTTCAACTGTGAGAGACGGAATCTAAAACAAAAATCCAGAAAATCACATTGTATTATTTTTAAGTAATTAATTAGCATTTTATTGCATGACATAAGTATTTGATCACCTACCAACCAGTAAGAATTCCGGCTCTCACAGACCTGTTCGTTTTTCTTTAAGAAGCCCTCCTGTTCTCCACTCATTACCTGTATTAACTGCACCTGTTTGAACTCGTTACCTGTATAAAAGACACCTGTCAACCACATTCAATCAAACAGACTCCAACCTCTCCACAATGGCCAAGACCAGAGAGCTGTGTAAGGACATCAGGGATAAAATTGTAGACCTGCACAAGCTGGGATGGGCTACAGGACAATAGGCAGCAGCTTGGTGAGAAGGCAACAACTGTTGGCGCAATTATTAGAAAATGGAAGAAGTTCAAGATCTCACCTCGTGGGGCATCCAATGTATGCATGAGGAAGGTGAGGTATCAGCCCAGAACTACACGGCAGACCTGGTCAATGACCTGAAGAGAGCTGAGACCACAGTCTCAAGAAAACATTAGAAACACACTCGCCGTCATGGATTAAAATCCTGCAGCGCACGCAAGTTCCTCCTGCTCAAGCCAGCGCATGTCCAGGCCCGTCTGAAGTTTGCCAATGACCATCTGGATGATCCAGAGGAGGAATGGGAGAAGTCATGTGGTCTGATGAGACAAAAATAGAGCTTTTTGGTCTAAACTCCACTCGCCGTGTTTGGAGGAAGAAGAAGGATGAGTACGACCCCCAAGAAGCACCATCCCAACCGTGAGCATGGAGGTGGTGG
>NC_036839.1:30691133-30699707 GCF_002910315.2 Salvelinus sp. IW2-2015
CCGGATCGATCGAAACTGGTACGTAGCCAGCACACCCTGATTATGAGTTAGGAACGGGAGGAATCAGCCAGAGAGTACCGGCAGAATATAGAAAGAGGTGGCAAAGTCCGTGGGCTATTAGAGGTGGTAGAAGGGTCAGGGAGCGAGAGCAGGAGAGAGAGGTGAGGAAAGCACGACGTGCAGAGACATGGATGAGACTGGAGTGAAGCAGTAGTTCAATGAGAAGAATCTGACGAGAGACCCAGCAGTCAAACGGGCCATGCAGAGAGACCCGGAGAGAGCACGCAGCGAGACGCAAGAAGCTGGAGAAACGCAGGCAGAGGGCAGAAGATAAGAAGAAGAGAAGAGAGATAGGGAGATTAAAGACCAGAGAGAGAAGAGAGAGAGAGAGAGAGAGAGAGAGAGAGAGAGACGACTGACTAGGAGAGAGAGAGAGAGTAGCAGAGCAGAGAGATCTCAGGCTACTCTCCTTGCCTCACCCACCTTTCTCTCCATGTCCCTTCGTCATCTAGCCACCTCGATGCCTCCCGTACCGCAGAGATCCTCCTGCCTATCTCTCTCTGTCTGCATCCCATATGGAGGCCCTGGTACTAAAAGAGTAGGTAGTGCACTAGAGAGATATGGGAGGAATAAGGGTGCCATTTTGGAAAGAGCACAGGCCTTTTACGATTGTGGATAGTGTGTGTATGGTGAACGTCCTGACGCTGAGCTGTGATAGGGGCAGAGGCAAATCATCTGAGCAAGCGCGCCAGGTCACATACGTCAGCCTCTAAGGAAGTCAGCATAGGGGAAAGCGAGGCAAGCTGTTCAATTAGCACATGTCAGAGGGATTGGCTGAATTTGTAGTTCAGATTTTCATGCAGTCTAAACGCGTCTAACCACTAAGGCTAACGTGCAACCCATACACAAAACTTTTGGGGCAGGCTTAGGAGGCACCAGGTTGGACGTGCACAAACCTTTTGAGGGGCGAAAGGTGCTACAAAACAACAAAAGAGCACGCCAAAAGCAACAAATGTTTACGTAACAGCGGTCAAAGATTTTTGGAGCAATATGAGCTTTGAATTATTTAGTGTTTACGTAAAGCAATAGATGGACACATGTTAATGGCTAATAGAAATAGCATATAATATTAATGTGGAAATTTAACGAAAAACTTGGGTTGTAGAAAACGAAGAGAAACATATTTTTTATTTGTTACCTAAAAAAAATGAGCATTAGAGGACTGGAAGGACAACTGGGCATGTGACTTTGCACAGCTATATCCATAATCTGTGCGAATGAAATCAAATTTCTGCATCGATCTCAGTTGTCAGAGGCCATAAAGTCAGTGCATCTCGGTCAGCATTTGGTTGACATGATAGAATCTATAGGCACAGGCTGCGTGTCTTCTGTTGCGCGCGGAGTTCGTTTTTTCCATGATATCATGGGTAGCCGCTATGAATGAGTGAGAAGAAAATTGGCAATGCAGCGGTGAAATAACGATACCATTTGAGAAGACTAGTCGTTTGTGTGAGTCTGAACATACAGTATCTGCAATGAACTTGTGGCTCTTTGTGATGCTCAAAGGCAGCTAAACTGAGCGTAGCAGAGAGAAGGTGATGGGAGTGGACAGCTGTGTACCTGGAGCCTGGTATGGCCCTGACAGGACGTGACAGAGATGACCATCATGTGGGTCACATGTCAGTAAGTCACAACTGGCTCCTTCAACCCCATCAGACGTTGCTTAAGTGGTGAGGAAGAGTGGGGTGGAACTAGGACAATGATGGGAAGAGGAGAGAGACAGGAAGAACAGAGAGAGAGAGATATGGTCCATAAGAAATAATGAATGGTTACAAGCTCAAATAATACATTGATCTTCATAAGATTCTGCCCTCAGTTAGACATCCTTTAGTTGTATTTGTCATAGCTGCCCTATGGTTTTGCTCCTAACTTCAAAGACTCAATATTTCGAGAACAATAGACATGCTTTCTAAGTGGACAAGAATGATTACAAATTGTTTTAGACCTGCTGGAGGATGGGTTGACTGTTAGAGCCCGCCAGAGTAAGCAGCACGTATTTGTATACGTACGATCGGGGACATGGAGACGTGAGGTGAAATTATCAGTAGTGGAGGGGATATGCGTATGCTGGTGATACGAAATCAGCGCGGCTTGCAGGCTCTACTACCGTTCCCATCCAGATGCATGACGTAGCGGTAATAGCCTGGCACCGCGATATGTGTAGGTCCTAGCTTAAAGTACATGAGACACAGAGTTTTCTTGTCTGGCGCGCGCACATTGTTTATTATGAGGTGAGTAATGACGCGAGATAATAATAGATATTAGATTCTGCATGGCCGTGGACAAGAGCGGACTCTAGGTAGCAGTGGAAAGAAATAGAAGATAGGGCTCGCAGATTCTGTCCACATGATGAAAGATCGATAAGAGCGCTAGATGTACACGGTGTTGAGATGCGTGGGTTTGAGAAGTATGAGCCATCAAAAACGACTCGGTGCCTCCTCGAGCTATGTACTCAGGTAAAGTGTTTGATTAGTTTAAAGGGGCAGTCACGTTCGCATTGCGATTGCCTCCATGGATAAAGTCACGCTTTTTTTGATACTTTCATATGTAGGTTACACTTACCATATAGGTTCTTAGATAAGATGCCTCAATATTGTATAAATACGCCTCGCAAATGAACATGTGGCCATAAATGATTAGCTTGGGTTTTACTTTCAATTTGTTGTAACAACCCTAATGGTAAACAACCACTGGGTATAGCCTCCAAAAAGCTTCGGTTTCTGTGCGGATGCAGAAAATGTGTTGCGTTATCGGGGGTGGCTATATCTTAGTGGACAATTCATTGAATTTAACTAATGGGACACTTACCATGGAGTTCAATCTCTTGTGACCCAGTTACTGGCATGTCTACATTTAGGGGTTTGCCCTCTGGTGCCAGAAGCCGACGCACCCTCTCCCTCTCTCCCACGTGCATCTTCTGGCCTATTCTCCACCATCTCACTTCCCCTTTCCCTCCACTTATGCTGTGTGGTTGGCGTGGGTCTCCCCCGCCCTTGTTTTTCTCCCTCTCCTCTCTTCCTGCCATTATCCTGTGGGCTGGGTCCTCTCCTCCCCGCCTCTTCTTTCTCTTTCTTCTCCCCCTTTCTCCTCCCTTTCCCCCGCACTTATCCTGTTGTCCGTCCCCCCCCTCTTCGATTCCCGTGCTTCCTCCCTTTCCTACTTATCCTGCTGTGTCCCACCCTCCCCTCTTATCTCTCTCCTCCCCCTCTCTGCCTGTCCTCCTTTCCCTCCACTTTCGGTTGTCGCTCCCTACACACCTGTACTTTCCCTCTCATCCTTTCCCTCCCTTATCTGCTTTTTCCCTTCCCTCCCCTTCTCCTCGTCTTCCTTCTTTCCTCCACGTATCCTGTTGTCTCCCTTTCTTCTTTCGGCCTCTTCCTTTCCTTCCTTTTTTCCTCCATTATCCTGCTTTCCCTCCCCTTACTCCCCTCTCCTCCTTGCCCTCCACTTTATCTCTTGTGTCTCCCCTTCTCCCTCTCCTCCTTTCCCTCCATTACCTGCTGTCTCCCCCCTTCTCCCTCTCATCCTTTGCTCCACTTATCTCCTGCTGTCTCCCCCTTCTCCCCTCTCCTCCTTTCCCTCCACTTATCCTGTTGTCTCCCCCTTCTCCCCTCTCCTCCTTTCCCTCCACTTATCCTGTTGTCTCCCTCCTTCTCCCCTCTTCTCCCTATCTTCTTTCTTCTCAATACTTTCACCAACTATAACTACTCTATAATATTTATAAATAGAAGAAGACAATCTTATTCTTTCCATGATTTTCATTGCATGGATAGACCCAGCTATACCTTTACAACTATTACGCTCTTGCCCTACAATCTAAATATTGTATACTTCTGTATGGTCTTCATCTCAATTCAAACTGCCATACATCTTCACAGTAAAAACTTCACACTGGCACGTGTACTGTAAACCACAAAACAAACTTCATGTGGAAAGCAGACCCACTCACTGTATTTCTACTACAGGTGATGTTTTGGGAAGGGAAGGGAAGGTAAAGCAACTTGATCCTCCATATTAAGGGTGTACAGTCTGAAGTTACATTTCTCTCTTATGAGGCAATTAGGTTTTACAACTACCTCTTTATGGCATCTGTTACTTTGTGTGTGCGCGCTCGTGTGTGTCGTCTACTGTAATGACTAAGAGTGTAATTAGAGGGAGAACCTATCTGATAAGACGACCAATCAGATTGATTTGATTCTACATCACATGAATCACTATCATTACCTTGTTAGTGTTTGTCTCTATGCAGTACTGGGAGGGAACTACTTAGTCTGACGCAGCGAGGAAAACAGAGTGACATCACGATTCATTCGGGTGTGGTGGACAATAATGTACTTGTGTGCGTGTCTATGTTTGTGAGAGGGAGATTGTATCTATGCAACCAAAGTCAAAACTGTGCAGAGGAATTGAACTTTCAATGTGCAGATACACTATATGATGTCATAATCGCCATTGACACACAGGCCCTCATTTGAATGTTATCAGAGAGAGAGAAAGAGGGGAAGGAAGGAAGGAAGAAAGAAAGAAAGGGAGAGGCAGAGAAAGAGACAGATAAAGACAGATAACGGTAACGGAATTATGCTGAGATACAGATTTATTTTTTTACAGTATATTATACCAAAACTAAAAAAAGATTTCAAAGTTTAACAAACCATAGAACTCGATGTATAATGAGTACTTTTAACAATTCCCATGTCTGATTAATCTAATCATGGTATAAATTGCTTTATGTCCCTTGTCCTCCTCCTTCTCAGTAGCCTACTGATTGGAATCCTCCTCATGATATGTGTGTGTCAGACACAGCAGATAACAGAAAAGAACATAAACATCAATAAAAGAAAAGGACTCAAAAAAATCACACTAGAAGCAATAGAGAGAGAGACAGGTGGAGAAAGAAAGCGTCAGAGGCTGAACAGAGGCTTGGTCTTCATGTTTTATGTTTTAGAAAGATAATTCATTGTTTTTGATTAGGATCCCCATTAGCTGACGCCAATGGCAAAAGATAGTCTTACTGGGGTCTGACATAAAGAAAAAGACATTACAGACAAAATACTTTAGAGACATTTAAAAACATTAACATGTAGTGTGAGCGTGTGTGTGCATCTATCAGTTCCACGTACATGTCAGTACAACCACACTAAAAATAGGTCACATGGGAGAGAGGCCTTGTGCCTTGAGGTGTTGCTTTATTTGTTTTTTGAAACCAGGTTTGCTGTTCACTTGCACTATATGAGATGGAAGGAAGTTCCATGCAATCATGGTTCTGTACAATACTGTACATTTCCTTGATTTTGTTCTGGACCTGGGGACTGTGAACATACCCCTGGTGGTATGTATGTTGGGGTAAGTGTGTGTGTCAGTGCTGTGTGTAAGTTAACACTCATTGGCATGCATAGTATTGATACTAGACCCTTTGATTACAACGAAGAGCAAAACGTGCCGCTCTGTTCTGGGCCAGCTGCAGCTTAACTAGGTCCTTCTTTGCAGCATTTGACCATATGACTGGACAATAATCAAGATAAGATACAACTAGGACCTGCTTTGTGGAGTGCTGCAGGACCTGCTTTGTGGAGTGCTGCAGGACTTGCTGCAGGACCTGCTTTGTGGAGTGCTGCAGGACTTGCTGCAGGACCTGCTTTGTGGAGTGCGGCAGGACTTGCGTTTGTGGAGACATTGCTGCAGGACCTTGCTTTGTGGAGTGCTGCAGGACTTGCTGCAGGACTGCTTGTGGAGTGCTGCAGGACTTGCTTTGTTGGAGTGCTGCAGGACTCTGCTGCAGGACTTGCTTTGTGGGAGTGCTGCAGACTTTGCTGCAGGACTTGCTTTGGTGGAGTTGCAGGACCTTGCTTCCTGTCGGAGCACTGCTGTGCGGACTTGCCTTTGTCGGAGTGCTGCAGGACTTGCTCTTGTGTGGAGTGCTTGCAGGACTCGCAGGACTCTGCTTTGTGGAGTGCTGCAGGACTTGCTGCTGCTTGTGGAGTGCTGCAGGATCTCGTGCTTTGGTGGAGTGCTTAGCAGGACTATGCTGCAAGGCCCACCTGCTTTGGGAGTGCTGCGCTGCTGAGGACTGCTTTCGTGGATGCTGCAGGACTTGCGCTTGAGTGTGGCACTGTGCTAATGCAGGACATTGCTGCAGGAACCACTGCTTCTTTGCTCGAGTGCTGCAGGAACCTTGCTGCAGAGACCTGCTTCGTGGAGTTCCTCGCCTTAGCAAGGAACTGTATGCCTGCAGACCGCCTGTCTTCCTGTGAGCGCGCCAGGACTTTGCTCGCAGGGACTGACTTTTGGTGGAGTCGCCTGCAGGACTTGCTCCGGCAGGGGACTGCTTTGTGGAGTGCTGCCAGAGACTGCTGCATAAAAACCGACCCGCTGCTTGTGGAGTGCTGCGGACTTGCGCAGGACCTGCTTCGTCGTGGCGTGCTAGCAGGAGGACTCTGCTGCACGGCTACCCCTGGGCTTTACGTGGCAGTTCTCTGCAGGGACTGGCTGTGCAGGTCTTGCACTGACCCACTCAGGACGTTGTTTTTGTGGAGTGCTGCGCATCTCGACGTGCAGCAGGAGCGCTGCTTTTGTGGAACTGCTGCAGGACTGCTCTGGCGGTACTCATTGCTCCTGATGACTGTTGTGACTATACTCGATTCTCTGTGGATGTGTCAAAAAAGCAGCCAGCATCTTATCTCTACCTGCGACAGACCCCTCATTCCCCGTAGTCTGTGACGAAGACCAGTTGCTAATCAATAGGTTTGACCATGGGGGGAGTAGTTTGCGCGATAGCTAAGGTAACACCAATAATGTAGGTTCTCCTCAACTGCTATGGACGAACAGAGCACAATGCTTCAACCAGTACATTACCAGAGAGGATGTTGTGTGACTCAGAGACGTGAAGGAATAGGAACGGTTGTTGTATACAGGGACAGGTGTGGTGGTTATTGGGCTGTTACCCTGGCGCAAGGGCAATAGCTGCGAGCACTTCAGTTAGCGGGATCAGTGACAGTGTCTGGTGGTCTACTAGTAATCTGAGCATGGGGTCAATCCCCCAGGGACTAGCATACACCACATTTTCTAATAGACACACACGACTATTCCTCCCTGGATCACTTATATCAAGACTGGGCACAAAACACTCTGTCCAATCCTAGTCCTATAACACGTACAGTGCTACTATTAACCTTTGAACTAGGAGGTGCAAGTAACGTACTAAACGTTAATGAGAGAGAGCAGATGTGTTGTCAGGATTTTTTCACCTACAAGTTTGTGATACGCAGAGCAATGCCTTCAGCATATCTGTCCCTAAGGGCCTATTGGACTATAGAGCTGTCGGCTATATATGGTCCCAATCTATCCCCATGGACTCCCCGTCTCTCATGTGCTTATTTGTCTGTTTAAAGTCGTATACCTAAGGAGCTTCAGCTGAGCAAGGCAGAGATCAGAAAGAAGGAGGAAGAGAGTCTGAGCACAGCACAGCTACACAACGCTACAGAGGGAGATAGGTCTGTTTTATATTCTCTATGGATATATAAATAGTGGAGGAAAAGGTTTGTTGGTTTATGCTAGTGGTGTCAAGGACTGGTTGTCTAAGACTACTGTGAGTGACATATCGACGAACTCGAACTTGTCTTCCTCAATAATCTGCATCTCTATCACTTACCGACTACAGACTGTAACATAATATCGCAAGAATCGCCTCTCCCTGGGGAGAAAGGGGAACAAGAGACAGGGGGATCAGGAAGATGATGAGGGTGGAAAGAGCGAGGGGAGTGGTTACAGAGGGGTGGAAGATTAGGGGGGACCCAAGTCTAGGGGAGAGGGCGGTAGTGGGATAGGGGTGGAAGAAGAGCGATGGCGGGGTGGTAAGAGAGGGAGTGAAGAGGTTGAACAGATGGGATCCCTCGTTGGGGCAGTGAAGCAGCAGCAGGAAGCAGGGAGGAGCAAAAGAGGGGGGACAATGAACGGTGAGAGAATGAAACGTCAAAGTATAAATGCCTATTCGCCACAAAGCATATGGACACCCCGCACACCACACCAACGCCAGACACCCATCGCACCTGGCTTTTGGCAGGGAGAGCAGGGGGGAGAGGGAGAGAGCTTCCCTTGTTGATGGATGTGATTTATGTTCCTCGACAGAGCAGATATTTCATTCCGGAGTGTCCTCCTCTAATCAGCCATCTTCTTCCCCTCAGTGCGGGGCCTCCTCTCATCCTTCCGGTCCAATTCCCCTCCAGATCCCTTAGAGCCCTCGCTTCAGCTCCCATCTGCCCGTGCAGTGAATCAAAGCCGTTATCACCGCAATAAATCGCTTCTATGAGCAAAATAGTTGAAAAAAATACGTTAATTTTTGGTTGAAAAATACGTATTTTTTTTTTTTTTTTTTTTGGCTGAAAGACAGTGAAATATGGCTTATCCCGCCCCCAACATATCTTGTTGCGCACTGGGTTATTATCACTCATATTACTTCAAATATGCAGAGGCACATAGTGGTTATACATCACGTTAATACCATCAATCTACAATTAA
>NC_036839.1:30699732-30724574 GCF_002910315.2 Salvelinus sp. IW2-2015
TGCTTTGTGGAGTGCTGCAGGACTTGCTGCAGGACCTGCTTTGTGGAGTGTGGTGTCAAAAAAGCAGAGCATCTCTTTATCACGGACAGACCTCTCCCCATCTTTACAACCATTGTATCAATATGTTTTGACCATGATAGTTTGCAAGCTAAGGTAACACCAAGTAATTTAGTCTCCTCAACTTGCTCAACAGCCACACCATTCATTACCAGAGAGAGAGTGTTTGTGTGACTCAGAGACATGAAGGAAAGAGGTTGTTGTTAGCAGGACAGGTGTGGTGGTTAATTGGCTGTTCCCCTGCGATGCACTCATTAGGGGGATCAGTGACAGTGTCTGGTGTCACTATACACAGGGTCAATCCCCAGGGACTGCATACACACATTTTCTAATACACACAAACCTACAACAGACTGGGCACAAACACTCTATCCTATCTATACACTCAGTGCTACCTAACCTTTGGACTGAGGTGTCAGTAGTACTACTGTACATGAGAAGAGCAGTGTGTTTGTCAGATTTTTCACCTACATTTGTGATAACTCAATGCCTTCAGCATTCTGTCCCTCCCAGAGACATATAGACTGTCTGGCTATATGGTCCCCAATCTATCCCCATTGGACTCCCCGTCTCTATGTGCCTTTGTCTGTTAAAGTGATACCAAGGAGCTTCAGCTGAGCAAGGCAGGATAGAAGAAGGAGGAGAGAGAGGTCTGAGCACAGCACAGCTACACAAACAGCTACAGAGGAGATAGGTCTGTTTTACCTCTGGGAATATAAATAGTGGGGAAAAAGGTTTGTTTGTTTGTAGCTGGTTGTCAAGCTGGTTGTCTAGCACTGTGAGTGACATCACCTTCCTATTGACTCAACTGTCACTCCTAGAAAGATAAACCAGTTTCTTACTCTCGAGAAACTTTGTTTGTTTTGTTTAGAAAACGATAACCCTGATATGGAATAGTGCATACATGCCACATGTGTGTTCAAATAGACATAATTGCAGACTTGTAAGTAGCAACGGTCACCAACATTGTTAAAATGTTTTAAAAACAATTCTAATAAATGCAAGTTGGACAATGAAGGAAGATATTCCAAACTTTTAGAATTGTTATAATCCATCAGAAATTGACTGAATTACAGAACACAAAACATTTTACTGGCACGGACAAATAATGAATGGAGTTCAGGGATTTCGGTGGGAATTCAGGTATTCAAAAAATCTTGAAATGCACCCATATATACATTACCAGTCAACAGTCTGGACTCACCTACTCATTCAAGGGTTTTTCTTTATTTTTACTATTTTCTACATTGTAGAATAATAGTGAAGACATCAAAACTATGAAATAACACATATGGAATCCTGTAGTAACCAAAAAAGTGTTAAACAAATCAAAATATATTTTATATTTGACATTCTTCAAAGTAGCCACCCTTTGCCTTGATGACAGCTTTGCACACTCTTGGCATTCTCTCAACTAGTTTAGCCTGGAATGCTTTTCCAAATGTCTTGAAGGAGTTCCCACATATGCTGAGCACTTGTTGGCTGCTATTCCTTCACTCTGCGGTCCAACTCATCCCAAACCATTTCAATTGGGTTGAGGTTGGGTGATTGTGGAGGCCAAGTCATCTGATTCAGCACTCCATCACTATCCCTCTTGGTCAAATAGCCCTTAGACAGCCTGGAGGAGTGTTGGGTCATTGTCCTGTTGAAAACAAATGATAGTCCCGCTAAGCTCAAACCAGATGGGATGGCGTATAACTGCAGAATGCTGTGGTTGCCATGCTGGTTGTGTGCCTTGAGTTCTAAAGTGTGCCTTGAGTTCTAAAAATCACCAACAATGTCACCAGCAACGCACTCCCACACCATCAAACCTCCTCCTCCATGCTTCATGGTGGGAAAGGGAGATCGGAGATCATCCATTCACCTACTCCGCGTCTCAAAAAAACACGGCGGTTGGAACCAAAAATCTCAAATTTGGACCAAAAGCAGATTTCCACCGGTCTAATGTCCATTGCTCGTATTTCTTGGCCCAAGCAAGTCTCTTCTTATTATTGTCCTTTAGTAGTGGTTTCTTTGCAGCAATTCAACCATGAAGGCCTGATTCACACATTCTCCTCTGAACAACTGATGTTGAGATGTGTCTGTTACTTGAACTCTGTGAAGCATTTATTTGGGCTGCAAATTCTGAGGCTGGTTACTCTAATGAACTTATCCTCTGCAGCAGAGGTAACTCTGGGTCTTCCTTTCCTGTGGCGTTCCTCATGAGAGCCGGTTTATTCATAGCGCTTGATGGTTTTTGCGACTACACTTGAAACTTTAAAAGTTCTTTTAAATTTTCTGCATTGACTGACTTTCATGTCTTAAAGTAATGATGGACTGTCTTTTCTCTTTGCTTATTTGAGCTGTTCTTGACATAATATAGACTTGGTCTTTTACCAAATAGGGCTATCTTATGTATACCACCGCTACCTTGTCACAACACAACTGATTGGCTCAAACGCATTAAGAAGGAAAGAAATTCCACAAATTAACGTTTAACAAGACACACCTGTTAATTGAAATGCATTCCAGGTGACTACCTCGGGAAGCTGGTTGAGAAAATGCCAAGAGTGTGCAAAGCTATCATCAAGGCAAAGGGTGGCTACTTTGAACAATCTCAAATCTAAAATATATTTTGATTTGTTTAACACTGTTTTGGTTATTACATGATTCCATATGTGTTATTTCATAGTTTTGATGTGTTCACTATTATTCTACAATATAGAAAAAATAAAATAACTAAAAATAAATCCTTGAATGGTACTGTACATGTTCCTATTGTATCAGGTATTTTTATATTATATGTGCCTAATTTGCATAATACACCAGGTGTAATTGCATATATTAATACGTTAACATAAAGGGGTGGAACAGGGCTGTAACCACCAAACACTTTCTCTATCCACCCTACCTGCTCTATCTACCCTACCTGTACTCACCTGTTCTATCTACCCTACCTGTACTCACCTGCTCTATCTACCCTACCTGTACTCACCTGCTCTATTTACCCTTACCTGTACTCACCTGGTCTATCTACCCTACCTGTACTCACCTGGTCTATCTACCCTACCTGTACTCACCTGCTCTATCTACCCTACCTGTACTCCACCTGTTCTATCTACCCTACCTGTACTCACCTGCTCTATCTACCTACCTGTACTCACCTGCTCTATCTACCCTACCTGTACTCACCTGCTCTATCTACCCTACCTGTACTCACCTGTTCTATCTACCCTACCTGTACTCACCTGTCTATCTACCCTACCTGTACTCACCTGCTCTATCTACCCTACCTGTACTCACCTGCTCTATCTACCCTACCTGTACTCACCTGCTCTATCTACCCTACCTGTGCTCACCTGCTCTATCTACCCTACCTGTACTCACTTTCTATCTACCCTACCTGTACTCACCTGCCTATCTACCCTACCTGTACTCAACTGTTCTATCTACCCTACCTGTACTCCCTGTTCTATCTACCTACCTGTACCATGTCTATCTACCCTACTGTACTCACCTGCTCTATCTACCCTACCTGTACTCTCTGTTCTATCTACCCTACCTGTACTCACCTGTTCTATCTACCCTACCTGTACTCACCTGCTCTATCTACCCTACCTGTACTCACCTGCTCTATCTACCTTACCTGTACTCACCTGCTCTATCTACCTACCTGTACTCACCTTTTCTATCTACCCTACCTGTACTCACCTGTTCTATCTACCCTACCTGTACTCACCTGCTCTATCTACCCTACCTTTACTCACCTGTTCTATCTACCCTACCTGTACTCACCTGTTCTATCTACCCTACCTGTACTCACCTGCTCTATCTACCCTACCTGTACTCACCTGCTCTATCTACCCTACCTGTACTCACCTGTTCTATCTACCCTACCTGTACTCACCTGCTCTATCTACCCTACCTGTACTCACCTGCTCTATCTACCTTACCTGTACTCACCTGCTCTATCTACCCTACCTGTACTCACCTTTCTATCTACCCTACCTGTACTCACCTGTTCTATCTACCCTACCTGTACTCACCTGTCTATCTACCCTACCTGTACTCACCTGTTCTATTCTACCCCTAACCTGTACTCACCTTTCTATTACCCTACCTGTACTCACCTGTTCTATCTACCCTACCTGTACTCACCTGCTCTATCAACCCTACCTGCACTCACATGTGCTGTCTAGACTACTGTTGTTGTCACGTTCTCTTGCACAATTCAACAAGTGTGTCAATAAGCAGGATTAAAAATCAATACGGTTGGCTCTAGATTACATCTATCTAAACATACTTTACATTGTTTGTGAGAACATACATAATCATCACCGTAATCCGAGTGTTCATTTTCGGAAGTTCCTTTAATTTCAGCGCTTCCAATTTGTAAACATTTCAACTGAACTAAATTATAACTTTTTTTAAATTGCACAAAAACTGAATACACATGAAAATAAAGTTATCTTTCTTCTCTTTCCTTGTGATGTACAGTGCCTTCAGAAAGTATTCACACCTGTTGACTTTTCCACATTTTGTTGTGTTACAAGTTGGGATTAAAATGGATTTAATTGTAATTATTTTGTCAATGATCTACACAAAATTCTCTAATGTCAAAGTGAAACAACACTTCTAACATTCGCCCCAAAAAATACATGAAAAATAAAACACTAATATACACTACATATACAAAAGTATATGAACGCCTCTTCAAATTACAGGATTCGGCTATTTCAGCCAGACCCGTTGCTGACAGGTGTATAAAATCGAGCACACAGCCATGCTATCTCCATAGACAAACATTGGCAGTAGAATGGCCTTACTGAAGAGGTCAGTGACTTTCAACGTGGCACTGTCATTTTTAAAATTATTTTTGATGTATTTATTTAACCTTTATTTTATTAAGCAAGTCAGTTTCAATAACAGCCTACCAAAAGGTAAAAGGCCTCCTGCGGGGACGGGGACTGGGATTAAAAATAAAAATACATTTGGTAAAAATATAGGACAAAACCTACATCACGACAAAAGAGACAACACAACATTACATAAAGAGAGACCTACGACAACAACATAGCATGGCAGCAACACATGACAAAACAGCATGGTAGCAACACAACATGACAGCAGCACAACATGGTAGCAGCACAAAACCGGGTACAAACATTATTGGGCACAGACAACAGCACAAAGGGCAAGAAGGTAGAGACAACAATACATCATGCAAATCAGCCACAACTGTCAGTAAGAGTGTCCATGATTGAGTCTTTGAATGAATAGATTGAGATAAAACTGTCCAGTCTGAGTGTTTGTTGCAGCTCGTTCCAGTCATTAGCTGCAGCGAACTGAAAAGACGAGATGTGTGCTTTTGGGATATTTAACAGAATGGGACTGGCAGAACGGGTGTTGTATGTGGAGGATGAGGGCTGCAGTAGATATCTCAGATAGGGGGGAGTGAGGCCTAAGAGGGTTTTATAAATAAGCATCAACCAGTGGATCTTGCGACGGGTATACAGAGATGACCAGTTTACAGAAGAGTATAGAGTGCAGTGATGTATCATATAAGGAGCTTTGGTGGCAAATCTGATGGCCGAATGGTAAAGAATATCTAGCCGTTGTAGAGCACCTTACCAGCCAATCTATACATTTATGTCTCCGTAATCTAGCATGGGTAAAATGGTCATCTGAATCAGGGTTAGTTTGGCAGCTGGGGTGAAAGCGATTACGATAGAGGAAACCAAGTCTAGATTTAACTTTATCATGCAGCTTATATATGTTCAAAGAGAAGGACAGTGTACCATCTAGTCATACTCCCAAGTACTTGTATGAGGTGACTACCTCAAGCTTTAAACCCTCCTGTGGGTGGTGGGGCATTCTTCTTACCAAACCACATGACCTTTGTTTTGGAGGTCTTCAAAACAAGCTTGAGGGTAGAGAAGGCTTGTTGGACACTAAGAAAGCTTTGTTGTAGAGCGTTTAACACAAAATCCGGGAGGGGCCAGCTGAGTATAAGACTGTATCATCAGCATATACATGGATGAGAGAGCTTCCTACTGCCTGAGCTATGTTGTTGATGTAAATTGACAAGAGCGTGGGGCCTAGGATCGAGCCTTGGGGTACACCATTGGTGACAGGCAGTGGCTGAGACAGAAGACGTTCTGATTTTGTGCACTGCACTCTTTGAGAGAGGTAGTTAGCAAACCAGGCCAAAGACCCCTCAGAGACACCAATACTCCTTAGCAAGGCCCACCAGAATGGAATGGTCTACCACACATATGTCAGAGTCAAGGCCCGCGGGCCACATCCGGCCCGCGAGAAGGTTTTTTACGGCCCCTGGGATGATCTTGATTTATTATTAGAACCGGCCCGCAGACCGCAGCAAGCCGGCAGCCCGCAGATCTTTTACACGCACCAATACTACATTTCCCACAATGCAACGGTGACGCACCGAGCAGTAGGCTGCTTCATTTCAATATTTATTGGCACAGCAGTCGTCAGCATCACAGTAAAATTAACTTTCAGATACCCATCAAAAATGGCAAAACGGAAGGTGGACACTGAGAACCGGGGGTTTCAAACAAGGTGAGCGAGTATATGTTCACGGAGTAGCTGGAAAACCTGTGGTCTTCTGTGGAGAAGTGTGCGGTACTGAAAGAGTATGATCTGAGACGACTTATGAAACGAAAACACGCGGACAAAAACAAGAATTATGACGGAACAAAGGCTACAAAAGGCAGGAGGAATTAAAAACGAGGCCTCAAATCTCGACAGCTCATGTTACAAAAAAAGCCAAATCACAAGGCCAGCTGCTGTCAAGGCCAGTTTATTTGGCAGAAGAGATCCGCTAAATCAGCCCGGCCTTTCGGAGGGGATTTCATCAAAAACTGCATGATTAAAGTTTGTGACGAAGTTTTGCCCAGAAAAAAGGCAACTCTTTTTAAATGTGAGTCTGAGCAGAAACACCATTGCGAGAGAGTAGACCATTGTCCATCAATCTAAAAGAGCAGCTTGTGAAAAAGGAAAAGATTTCATTGCATATTCCTTTGGCTGTGGATGAGAGCACCACATTTTCTGACATTGCCCAGTTGTCAATTTTCATCCGCGGAGTGACTCCAGCCTAAGCGTGACAGAGGAGTTTTTGGCTTTACGTCCTATGCATGGCACAACTCGGGGCATGATTGTATGAAGAGGTGTCAAGATGTGTAAATGAGATGGAGCTGCCTTGGGAAAAACTCGTGGGTTTGACAACCGACGGAGCACTCGATGTGTGGACACAGGAGCGGACTGGTGGCGAAATACGGGAAAAATGCAAGAGGAAAACGCGACAGGTGACTGACAGCTTATCATGTATCATACACCAGGAAGCGTTGTGCGGTAAAGCCTTGAAAATGGAGCATTGTAATGAGCATCATCACGCGCACAGTTAACTTATCAGAGCCAAAGGTTTGAATCACGCCGCCAGTTCAAGCATTTCTGACGGAGTTAGAAACGGAGCATGGTGATTTGCCTTATCACACAGAGTGCGATGGCTAAGCCAGGGAAAGGTGCTTCAAAGATGTTTCGAGCTTCGTGAGGAGATTGTCTGTTCTTGGACAGCAAGGAAAGACACAACACAACTCCGAGACGAAATGTTCTGTGTTGAAATGGCTTTCTGTGTGACATTACGAGTCATCTGAATGCAATGAACTTGCAGCTGCAGGGTCGGGATCATGTCATCTCTGATTCTGTACAGTACAGTGAAGGCATTTAAAACCAAACTGACTCTGTGGAGACGCAGATGCGTAAAGAAAATTTGAGCCACTTTCCCAGCTGCCAGACCATGAAAGAGAACTCTCTACCAGGCGTCCCGAGCGCACAGTTGGCTGATAAATAGGTATGCTTGCCGCTGACTTTGCGACCGATTTGCTGACTTTGAAGCACAAAAAAGCAGGTTGGAACTGCTCGGTAACCCATTTGCTGTTGACGTGGAAAGCTCACCACCAAACCTCCAAATGGAGTTGATTGACCTCCAATGCAATGATGCACTGAGGGCAAAATATCGCAGGAGGGTGCTGCGGAGTTCGCCCGTTTCCTCCCCGACACATGCCCCAGCTGCGCATCCAGGCTGCTCAAACGTTGTCTATGTTTGGCAGCACTACCTGTGTGAACAACTGTTTCTTTGATGAACCTGAACAAAACATCACACAGAAGTCGACTTACTGCTGAAACACCTCCACTCAATTCTGAGGATTTCCTCAGCTCAGAGCCTTACCCGAACATTGATGAACTTGTGAAAAGATGGGACACCACCAAGTATCACCCTCAACCTCAAACAAGTGAACATTACTGTGCAATCACATATTTAGAGTTTTACACAGTTCAAGTTTAAAAGTTAAAGTTAATATTTGTTTCACTGCATGTTACTTCTCCTTAAACAAAGTGTTGTTTTGATTAATAGATTTTTGCACTTTATTTTATTGTATTTCAATCCAATATATTTTAAAAATATTTCAGTTGAATGGAGTGATAGAAAATTGCTATTATTGTTTTTTCTTTTGAAGTAAATTTAGCCCACTTTTTGCTAAATAAAATTAGGCTTACTGATGGTGCCCCGTGAATACCGGTTTCTTTCATTTAATGTTCATGTTATGGGGATTTTTATATAAAGGAAATTTGTCTTTTGTGTCTGTTGAAAATTAAAGATTACTGACAGAGCCATAAGAAAATATTGCTTTATTTATCTGATCATATTGGAATATATTTGTTAGGTTTTCAGTAGGTTCAATTAGGTTCACTAGACTATATGCGTCATTTAAAAAAATTTCAATGAACATTCGAACAGTCCGGCCCTCGGCTTGTAGCTAAATTTTTTATTTGGCCCTCCGTCCATTTGACTTTGACACCCCTGGTCTACCATATCAAAAAGTGCCCGACCTCACTAATGCAGAGGCCAGTTCATGAAGGAAGGCTTGCAAATTAAATTTTTTAAAGTCTATGACAAATCAGGACAGGTCGTTTCACTGAGCAGCCATTACGAACACAGGCTGTTAAACTAAGGTCTTTATAGAAAACACCAGACTGATACCTATCAGGATTATTTGTGAGGATAACATCGAGGAGAGTAGCCTTTTCTCGGTATTTGGAGTCATACCTTGTGGGATTGGTGATAATCTGAGAAAGATTTACGGAGTCCCATTGCCTTAGGACTTTGTCAGGTGGTTAAAGCATGTCCCAGTTTAGGTCACCTAGCCGGACAAATTCAGACTTAGTGTAAGGAGCCAGGAGAGAGTTAGGGCAGGTAGGGTACAGGCCGATGCTGATGGAGGACGATAGCACCCAGCAACAGTCAACGAAGATCTATTTGAAAGTTTAATGCTTAAAACCAGCAAATCAAATTGTTTGGGGACAGACTTGGAGACAACCGAGCACTGAATGTGATCCTTGGTAAAGATTGCCACTCCACCACTTTTGGAAGATCTGTCTTGCCGAAAAAGCTTATAACCAGAAAGGTTAACATCAGTATTCAAAACACTCTTTCTTAACCAATGTCTCAGTAATGACCAACTCATCTGGATTGGAGCTGTGAACCCACACTTTAAATGTATCAATTTTAGGTAATAAGCTTCTAGTGTTAACATGCAGAAAACCCAGGCTTTTACGAGAGCAGAAGTCAGTGAAACATATCAGAGCAGAAGTCAGTGAAACATATCAGAGCAGAAGTCAGTGAAACATATCAGAGCAGAAGTCAGAATTGTGGCTAGCAACAGTAGATGGGCCAGGGTGTACATGCACATTTCCAGATATCATCAACAGTAATACAATCAAGGCACCACATAGTACAGGGAGAGCTCTGCAGTGTTGATTTATGACTTTTGAATGTGTATCAGATGGCAACAAGATCATATTATACAGCAATTTCATCAGGTAACATGAATACAAAGCCAGTGAGAGGTGGTTAGAATAGGATGGGAGGCCAAAAGTCTGTGTAACTAATAAAGAGTCAGAAACCTAAGTGTGGGAACAAACATAGTCTGTCCCACGGTTAGATAAACAAGAAGTTCATAGTCAACAAAGCATACAGGAGTCATGAGGAAAATAGCAAAATAGCAAAATGCACAAGAAAAAATGTATAACGACTTGGGGCTAGCCATTGTAAATTCAGAGTCACTCGTCCCAACAGTGCCTGTGTGCTGGAGGCGAGTTAAAGCGCGGGAGAGAGGGGGGAGTATTGTGGGGGTATCTGTACCAGACAGGGGGAGACAACCAGGGCAGACGGTGAACAGATTGCCAGGTAGAATCCAAGCAGCAGTGTAGCAGGCAACGGGAGGTAACACACCCACTTGGGAGAAGCTTTTATTTCTGAAACATGCCAGTGGATGGTTTCAAGGCCTCTGGATTTGGGTGGGTTAGCCTGCCATTTGTTGGCTCAAAGGCTTCGACACCTCTCACTTCACACTTCAGTGCTAATTGAAGTTGTATCTGGTCTGTCTGGTCTGTCTCAGTTCCAGGTTGAATGGTGTATTAATCCTTCCAGGTAATCTTGTACAAAATTAGGTTGTAGATTTGGAGTTTTGATCTGGAGTGAAGGTTATGCTGTGGAGGGTGTCATCATTTATATGTCCCTGCCAAAAAATCTAAGTTTATCTTACTCTAAATCTATATTTTTTGCAAAAACATGCTAGAAAATGTGGGAGCTCATCTGCTCATGACCTCTCTCTCCAGCAGCCGGTGTCATAGGATTTCACTTTTCCAACAAGTCAGTTCGTCAAATTTCTGCCCTGCTAGAGCGGCCTCGGTCAACTGTAAGTGCTGTTATTGTGAAGTGGAAATGTCTAGGAGCAACAACGGCTCAGCCACTAAGTGGTAGGCCACACAAACTCACAGAACGAGACCGTCGAGAGCTGAGGCGCTCAGCGTGTAAAAATCCTCTGTCCTCGGTTGCAACATTAACTACCGAGCTCTAAACTGCCTCTGGAAGCAACGTCAGCAGAATAACTGTTTGTCGAGAGCTTCATGAAATGGGTTTCCATAGCCGAGCTGCCGCACACAAGCCTAAGAACACCATGCACAATGTCAAGCATCGGCTAGAGTGGTGTAAAGCTCGCTACCATTGGACTCTGGAGCAGTGGAAATGCGTTCTCTTGAGTGATCAATCACGCTTCACCATGTGTCAATCCGATGGACGAATCTGCCCGAAAGCATAGTGCCAACTGTAAAGTTTGGTGGAGGAGGAATAATGGTCTGGGTCAGTTTTTTATGGTTCAGGTAAGGCCCTTTAGTTCCAGTGAAGGGAAATCTTAATGCTACAGCATACAATGACATTCTAGACGATTCTGTGCTTCCAACTTTGTGGCAGTTCGGGAAGGCCCTTTCCTGTTTCAGCATGACAATGCCCCACTGCACAAAGCGAGGTCCATACAGAAATGGTTTGTCGAGATCGGTGTGGAAGAACTTGACTGGCCTGCACAACGCCCTGACCTCAACCCCATCGATCACCATTGGGATGAATTGGAACACCGACTGCAAGCCAAGCCTAATCACCCAACATCAGTGCCCGACCTCACTAATGCTCTTGTGGCTGAATGGAAGCAAGTCCCTGCAGCAATGTTACAACATCTAGTGGAAGCTGCTATAGCAGCAAAGAGGGGACCCACTCCATATTAATGCCCATGATTTTGTAATGAGATGTTTAACGAGCAGCTGTCCACATACTTTTGGTCATGTAGTGTATCTTGATTACATAAGTATTCAACCCACTGAGTCAATACATGCTAGAATCACCTTTGGCAGCGATTACAGCTGTGAGTCTTTTGGGGTAAGTCTCTAAGAGCTTTGCACACCTAGATTGTAGAATATTTGCACATTATTCTTTTTACATTTTTCAAGCACTGTCAAGTTGGTTATCATCATTACTAGACAGCCATTTTCAAGTCTTGCCATAGATTTAAGTCAGAACTGTAGCTAGGCCTCACAGGAACATTCAATCTAGTCTTGGTAAACAACTCCAGTGTATATTTGGCCTTGTGTTTTAGGTTATTATCCTGCTGGAAGAGGAATTTGTCTCCCAGTGTCTGTTGGAAAAGCAGACTGGACCAAATTTTCCTCTAGGATTTTGCCTGTGCTTAGCCCTATTACATGTATTTGTATAAAAAAAACTCCCTAGTCCTTGACGATGACAAGCGTACGCATAGCATGATGCAGTCATCACCATGCTTGAACATGAAGAGTGGTACTCAGTGATATGTTGTGTTGTGTTTGCCCCAAACATAATGCTTTGTATTCAGGACATTAAGTTAATTTCTTTGCAATTTTTTTTGTTGCAGTTTTACTTTGGTGCCTTACTGCAAACAGGATGCATGTTTTGGAATATTTTTATTCTGTACAGGCTTACTTCTTTCCACCTTGTCATTAGGTTAATATTGTGGAGTAACTACAATGTTGTTGATACATCCTCAGTTTTCTCCTATCACGGGCAACTGTTTTGAAATTAACCATTGGCCTCATGGTGAAGTCCCTGAGCGGTTTCCTTCCTCTCCGGCAACTGAGTTAGGAAGAGCGCCTGTATCTTTGTAGTAACTGGGTGTATTGATACACTATCCAAAGTGTAATTAACAACTTCACCGTGCTCAAAGGGATATTCAATGTCTCCTTTTTTTTTACCCATCTACCAATAGGTGCCCTTTTTTGCGATGCATTGGAAAACCTCCCTGGTCTTTGTGGTTGAATCTGTGTTTGAAATTCACTGCCTTTGTCACGCCTGCTCCCGCTCGAGGGCGCCAGGCTGTCCTGCATTACGCACTCCTGCCACCATCATTTGCGCACACCTGCCTTCCTTCGTCACGCGCTTCAGCGATATTGGACTCACCTGGACTCACTCAATCACCTGTTTATTACCTCCCCTATATTTGTCAGTTCCCCAGCTCTGTTCCCCTCTGCTGCATTGTTTGTCATATGTCCGTGTTACCCGTGTGCTGACGCTGTTCCTGTCTTGTTCTATGTCTGTTCCTGAAATAATGTCTGACTCCCCGTGCCTGTTTCTCCTGTCCGGCGTCGGTCCTTACAGCCTTAATTGAATCTGTATTTGAAATTCACTAACTTTACAGATAATTGTATGTCTGGGGAACAGAGATGAGGTAGTCATTCAAAAATCATGTTAAGCACTATTATTGCACACAGAGTGAGTCCATGCAATATGTCCTGAACTTATTTAGGCTTGCCATAACAAAGGGCAAGACATTTCAGTAACACAACAAAATGTGGAAAAAGTCAAGGGGTGTGAACACTTTCTGAAGGCACTGTAAGTGTGGAGACTGTGCGTTAAATCCCAGAGGTAGCTTCATCGTTCTTATAGAGACAATTTTATTTATTTATTTTATTTCACCTTTATTTAACCAGGTAGGCAAATTGAGAACACGTTCTCATTTACAATTGCGACCTGGCCAAGATAAAGCAAAGCAGTTCGATACATACAACAACACATAGTTACACATGGAGTAAAACAAACATACAGTCAATAATACAGTGAAAAATAAGTCTATATACAATGTGAGCAAGTGAGGTGAGATAAGGGAGGTGAAGGCAAACAAAATATATATAAAAATAAATAAAAATATAAAAAGGCCGTGAGGTAATGGCAAGACAATGTATTCCATTGAGCCCATTTCAGCCATTACCGGGATTCGTTTAACAGGTCATTACAAACATTTCCGCGGGTGTAATGTTAACGGGGAAAAACGACAGGTACAAGCAAGAGTATAAAAGTGTCGCAGGAGTAAAATTAAAGCAATCAATCCAGGGAGATTTAAGTGACAAGTGGATTTTGCTCCCATCAAACAGGAAATAGATGGCTGAAAAGACAGATTCTCAGGTGGATGTGTGAAAAGTGTGTGAAAAGCCTCTCAGATTACTGAGCAGAGAATAGGATGTTCTGAGCAATCTTCAGGTTCACATACAATTACCATCAAATCCACAGGTGACTGTGTGTGCGCGCGCGTATTCTGTTCTGGCTCTGCCTGATACTGAAGTCCGTTAGCAGTTACACTGGATGATGATTCCTTCTGAGGGAAACCAGTGGAGACAGCCGGAGCCTCTCTGCCAACTCACTCTGTCTCATCTTGCAGACATATCAGTCCCAGCCTGGTGAGCACTTCCAGACCATTCATATTCTAATACATTCCAATACTGTTCATGTGGAAATACTGTACATCACGGCTTTCCTATCCTGTGTAGCATCACAGGAGCTGGCAGGCAGGAGTGGGGAAGGGGGGTGCCACATACCTTTGTAATGTCCCATACACACACACACTGGCACACCGCGTATGGCCCCGCTCTCACACTTCAATGAGGAATGTCCAGTTCAAACATTTCAAAAACGCACACACAAACAAATGGCCACCTCAAACATTACCTCACGGATGTCACTCGTGAGGGCACAGATATGTGTGCCTTATGGGTTAGGGTCAAACCAACGTTCCCAAACAGCAACTCCTAACTCACTGCTGACAAACCTTGGCAGAGTCCTAAGGCCAGGCACTAGGTACTGTTGGCAGAGAGAATGTCGATAACTTCAAAGTGTCTGTTAGCTGAGAAAGCGTGTGTGTGTGTGTGTGTGTGTGTGTGTGTGTGTGTGTGTGTTTGTGGTGTGTGGTGTTGTGTGTGTGTGTGTGTGTGTTGTGTGTGTGTGTGTTGTGTGTGTGTTGTGTGTGTGTGTGTGTGCGTGTGTGTGTGTGTGTGTGTGTGTGTGTGTGTGTGTGTGTGTGTGTGTGTGTTGTGTGTGTGTGTGTGACTGTGTGTTCATCACACGCAGGTGTTGTGGAGAGTGACAGAGCCTGTCTGGTATCCAGCTCCATGACCTCATCATCCAAAACCGTCTTATGACATCATCAGAATGGGACGCTGTTCTCCTGGAGACTTTGTTTCACAATTATTATTCAAAACATGTTTTAACAGGTGGAAATGTTTTCATGGAAATAGAATGTTATAGTTGCGAATTTGTTTCCAAACATTGTGACACATTTCAGACAGAAGCACATCAGGAGTGGGATGACGTTGCTACCAGACGCACGATCTATGGTCAGTTTAGAGTTTATTTAAGACTTGATTCAGGGAAGGTAAGCTGATCCTAGATCTGCCCCTGCAGCTACAGGCAACTTCTACCCATGGCACCAGACATGAAAGTCGATCTGATTGACTGGTTCAGCAGACAGGATGGTGTGTGATTTTAAAAAAGTATGTAGAGTGAGGAAGTTGAGTCTGTGTGTTTCTGAGAATCCTTGGATGCGGTTTAATTAGGGGCATACCTGGAATCAGCTGCCCTCTGGGTGTGTCTATTTCTTTAAACCATAGGCCGGATGTGAGACCGGCGAGAAAGACCATAAGAGGAGACGATGGCCTTCTTACGTTGTCCTCACATGCTGCAACACACGCACTGGTTGAACCAACGTTGGTTCCACTGTCATTTCAATGAAATGATGTTGAGCCAACGTGCAATAGACGTTGATGGATGTCCCTGCCCAGTGGGGTGGCATTAGTGTGTGCTCCATCCGCCCATAAAAGGCTAAATAAATAAATGGTGGAAGGTCGAAATAAATACATAATCCTTCATAACAATGTACTGGATGGACCTCACGCTACACATAAAACAGGGATCATTTCTGCACCTCACCCGTGCAAGATGTGTGTGTGTGTGTGTGTGTGTGGTGTGTGTGTGTGTGTGTGTGTGTGTGTGTGTGTTGTTGTGTGTGGTGTTGTGGTGTGTGTTGTGTTGTTGTGTGTGTGTGTGTGTGTGTGTGTGTGTGTGTTGTTGTGTGTGTGTGTTCGGCCTATCAGAGCAAACAACCCAGTTTCCCTGCTGTGGGTTGGCAGCAAGGGTCAGCGCTAACAGACGTACAGTGGGTCATTCAGCAAGGCATGTGTGCGTGTGTTGTGGAAACACTGCGTGCCGTGTGTGCATGTGTGTGCGTGCATGTGGAAGCCTGCCTTATGTGTGTGTTGACCTTGGCTGCCTGTAAGTGATCCAGCTGTCTTTGAACAGGCCTCAGCGTTTTACAGCAGGGCCGGGCCGCAGAGGGAACTAATTTACCAACCTCATTAGAGTTTATGTGTGTGTACTGCCTCATGTGTGCAGAATGATGAGCAGGGTCTTTGAAAAAGAATACGCAGAGATTCACTCACACATACAGTACCAGTCAAAAGTTTGGACACACCTACTCATTCAAGGGGTTTTCTTTATTTTTTACTATTGTCCACATTGTAGAATAATAGTGAAGATAGTAAAACTATGAAATAACACATATGGAATCATGTAGTAACCCAAAAAGTGTTAAACAAATCAAAATATATTTTATATTTGACATTCTTCAAAGTAGCCACCCTTTGCCTTGATGACAGCTTTGCACACGCTTGGCATTCTCTCAACCAGCTTCACCTGGAATGCTTTTCCAACAGTCTCGAAGGAGTTCCCACATATGCTGAGCACTTGTTGGCTGCTTTTCCTTCACTCTGCGGTCCAACTCATCCAAAACAATCTCAATTGGGTTGAGGTTGGGTGATTGTGGAGGCCAGGTCATCTGATGCAGCACTCCATCACTCTCCTTCTTGGTCAAATAGCCCTTAGACAGCCTGGAGGTGTGTTGGGTCATTGCCCTGTTGAAAAACATATGATAGTACCACTAAGCTCAAATCAGGTGGGATAATGTATCGCTGCAGAATGCTGTGGTTGCCATGCTGGTTGTGTGCTTTGAATTCTAAATAAATCACTGACAGTGTCACCAGCAAAGTACCCCCATACCATAACACCTCCTCCTCCATCCTTCACGGTGGGAACTACACATGCGGAGATCATCCGTTCACTTACTCTGCGTCTCACAAAGACACGGCGTGTGGAACCAAAAATCTCAAATTTGGAATCATCAGACCAAAGGACAGATTTTCACCAGTCTAATGTCCATTGCTCGTATTTCTTGGCCCAAGCAAATCTCTTGTTATTATTGGTGTCCTTTAGTAAGGGTTTCTTTGCAGCAATTCGACCATGAATGCCTGATTCACGCAGTCTCCTCTGAACAGTTGATGATGAGATGTGTCTGTTACTTATTTTATTTATTTGGGTTGCAATTTCTGAGGCTGGTAACTCTAACGAACTTATCCTCTGCAGCAGAGGTAACTCTGGGTCTTCCTTTCCTGTGGCGGTCCTCATGAGAGCCAGTTTCATCATAGTGCTTGATGGTTTTTGCGACTGCACTTGAAGAAACTTTAAAAGTTCTTGAAATGTTCCGTATTGACTGACCTTCATGTCTTAAAGTAATGATGTACTGTCGTATCTCTTTGCTTATTTGAGCTTTTCTTGCCATAATATGGACTTGGTCTTTTACCAAATAGGGCTATCTTCTGTATCGTACCCCTACCTTGTCACAACACAACTGATTGGCTCAAATGCAAATTCACTTTTAACAAGGCACACCTGTTAACTGAAATGCATTCCAGGTGACTACCTCATGAAGCTGGTTGAGAGAATGCCAAGCGTTTGCAAAGGTGTCATCAAGGCAAAGGGTGGCTACTTTGAAGAATCTCACAGATAAAATATATTTTGATTTGTTGAACACTTTTTTGGTTACTACATGATTCCATTTGTGTTATTTCATAGTTTTGATGTCTTCACTATTATTTTACAATGAATGAGTAGGTGTGTCCAAACTTATGACTGGTACTGTACATATACACACAGAGACACATACACACAGAGTTTTTTATTTCATTTTTTATTTCACCTTTATTTAACCAGGTAGGCTAGTTGAGAACAAGTTCACATTTACAACTGCGACCTGGCCAAGATAAAGCAAAGCAGTGCGACAAAAACAACACAGAGTTACACATGGGATAAACAAACTTACAGTCAATAACACATTAGAAAAATCCGTATACAGTGTGTGCAAATGAAATAAGGAGGTAAGGCAATAAATAGGCCAAAGTGGTGAAGTAATTACAATTGAGCAATTTACACTGGAGTGATATATGTGCAGATGAGGATGTGCAAGTAGAAATACTGGTGTGCAAAAGAGCAGAAAAACAAAAACAAATATGGGGATGAGGTAGGTCGTTGGTTGGATGGGCTATTTACAGATGGGCTGTGTACAGCTGCAGCGATCGGTAAGCTGCTCTGACAGCTGACGCTTAAAGCTAGTGAGGGAGATATACAGTAAGTCTCCAACTTCAGTGCTTTTTGCAATTCGTTCCAGTCATTGGCAGCATAGAACTGTAAGGAAAGGCGGACAAAGGAGGTGTTGGCTTTGGGAATGACCAGTGAAATATACCTGCTGGAGCACGTGCTACGGGTGGGTGTTGCTATGGTGACCAGTGAGCTGAGATAAGGTGGAGCTTTACCTAGCAAAGACTTATAGATGAGCTGGAGCCAGTGGGTTTGGCGACGAATATGTAGCGAGGACCAGCTAATGAGAGCATACAGGTTGCAGTGGTGGGTAGTATATGGGGCTTTGGTGACAAAACGGATGGCACTGTGATAGACTGCATCCAATTTGCTGAGTAGAGTGTTGGAGGCTATTTTGTAAATGACATTGCCAAAGTCAAAGATCGGTAGGATAGTCAGTTTTACGAGGGCATGTTTTGTTGTGAAATAGGAAGTCGATTCTAGATTTAACTTTGGATTGGAGATACTTAATGTGAGTATGGAGGAAGAGTTTACAGTCTAGCCAGACAGCTAGGTGTTTATAGTTGTCCACATATTCTAAGTCAGAACCGTCCAGAGTAGTGATGCTAGTCGGACGGGCGGGTGCGGGACGCGATCGGTTGAAGAGCATGCATTTCGTTTTACTAGCATTTAAGAGCAGTTGGAGGCCACGGAAGGAGTGTTGTATGGAGTTGAAGCTCATTTGGAGGTTAGTTAATACAGTGTCCAAAGAAGGGCCAGATGTATACAGAACGGTGTCGTCTGCGTAGAGGTGGATAAAATAATCACCCGCAGCAAGATTGACATCATTGATATATAGAGAGAAAAGAGTCGGCCCGAGAATTGAACCCTGTGGCAGCCCATAGAGACTACCAGAGGACCGGACAACAGGACCTTCGATTTGACACACTGAACTCTATCTGAGAAGTAGTTAGTGAACCAGTCGAGGCAGTCATTAGAGAAACCAAGGCTGTTGAGTCTGCCGATAAGAATACGGTGACTGACAGAGTCGAAAGCTTTGGCCAGGTCGATGAAGACGGCTGCACAGTACTGCCTTTTATCGATGGCGGTTATGATATCGTTTAGGACCTTGAGCATGGTTGAGGTGCACCCGTGACCAGCTCGGAAACCAGATTGCATAGCGGAGAAGGTACGGTGGGATTCGAAATGATCAGTTATCTGTTTGTTCACTTGGCTTTCGAAGACTTTAGAAAGGCAGAGCAGGATGGATATAGGTCTGTAATAGTTTGGGTCTAGAGTGTCTCCCCCTTTGAAGGGGGGGATGGACTGCTGTCCCCAGTCCACCTGGCCTTGCTGCTATTCCAGTTTCAACTGTTCTGCCTGCGGTTATGGAACCGCCACCTGTCCCAGACCTGCTGTTTTCAACTCTTAATGATCGGCTATGAAAAGCCAACTGAAAATTATTCATGATTATTATTTGACCATGCTTGTCACTTATGAACATTTTGAACATCTTGGCATAGTTCTGTTATAATCTCCACCCGGCACAGCCAGAAGAGGACTGGCCACCCCTCATAGCTGGTTACCTCCTCTAGGTTTCTTCCTAGGTTTTGGCCTTTCTAGGGAGTTTTTCCTAGCCACCGTGCTTCTACACCTGCATTGCTTGCTGTTTGGGGTTTTAGGCTGGGTTTCTGTACAGCACTCGAGATATTAGCTGATGTACGAAGGGCTATATAAAATAAACTTGATTGATTGATTGACCGGCTGCTTTCCAATCTTTAGGAATCTCAGACGATACGAAAGAGAGGTTGACAGACTGGTTAAGGGGTTGCAACAATGGTGGCTGATAATTTTAGGAAGAGAGGGTCCAGATGTCTAGCCCAGCTGATTTGTAGGGATCCAGATTTTGCAGCTCTTTCAGAGCATCAGCTTTCTGTATTGGGTGAAGGAGAAGTGGGGGGCTTGGGCAAGTTGCTTGCGGGGGGTGCACGCTGTTTGGCCGGAGTTGGTGTAGCCAGGTGGAAAGCCATGGCCAGCCGTAGAGAAATGCTTATTGAAATTCTCGATTATCATTGATTTATCAGTGGTGACAGTGTTTCCTAGTCTCAGTGCAGTGGGCACTGGGAGGAGGTGCTCTTATTCTCAATGGAATTTACAGTATCCCAAAACTTTTTGGAATTAGTGCTGCAGAATGCAGATATCCTGTTTGAAAAGCTAGAAGTTTCCTTTCCTAACTGAATGTGTGGTATTGGTTCCTGACTTCCATGAAAAGTTGCATATCAACGTGGACTATTCGAAGCTAGTGCAGTAACGCCACAGGGTGTTTTGTGCTGGTCAAGGGCAGTCAAGTCTGGAGTGAACCAAGGGCTATATCTTGTTTAGTTCTATGACGGTGCCCATGTTTACGGATTTGGGGTTTGTAACTTGTAGGTCCCTTGATAATTTGTGTGAGATTGAGGGCATCTAGCTTAAGATTGTAGGACGGCCGGGGTGTAAGCATATCGCAATTTAGGTACCTAGCGGTACGAACTCTGACGATAGATGGGGGGCAATCAATTCACATATGGTGTCCAGGGCACAGCTGGGAGCTGAGGGGGGTCTATAACAAGCGGCAACAGTGAGGGACTTATTTCTGGAGAGATGGATCTCTAAAAGTAGAAGCTCAAACTGTTTGGACATAGATCTTGTTCCGGCGCCGACAGAGATGGCCGCCTCGCTTAGCGTTCCTAGGAAACAATGCAGTATTTTGTTTTTTTTATGTATTATTTCTTTGCAAGCATTTCGCTACACTCGCATTAACATCTGCTAACCAAGTGTATGTGACAAATAAAATGTAATTTTATTTGATTAGTATGACAGAACTCTGCAGGCTATCTCTACAGTAGATTACAATTCCGCCCCCTCTAGCAGTTCTGTCTTGATGGAAAATGTTGTAATTGGAGATGGAAATTTCAGAATTTTTGGTGGTCTTCCTAAGCCAGGATTCAGACACGGCTAGGACATCAGGGTTGGCGGAGTGTGCTAAAGCAGTTAAAAAAGCAAACTTAGGGAGGAGGCTTCTAATGTTAACATGCATGAACCCAAGGCTTTTACGGTTGCAGAAGTCAACAAATGAGAGCGCCTGGGGACACACAGGGCCTGGGTTAACCTCTATATCACCAGATGAACAGAGGAGGAGTAGGATGAGGGTACGGCTAAAGGCTATAAGAACTGGTTGTCTGGTGCTTTGGGAACAGAGAATAAAAGGAGCAGATTTCTAGTCGTGGTAGGATAGATTCAGGGCATAGTGTACAGACAAGGGTATGGTAGGATGCCAGTACAGTGGGGGTAAACCTAGGCATTGAGTGACGAGAGAGGTTGCATCTCTGGAGGCGCCAGTTAAGCTAGGTGTGGTCTCCACATGTGTGGGGGGTGGGACAAGGGGGCTATCTGAGGCATGTTGAGCAGGACTAGGGGCTCCGCAGTAAAATAAAACAATGAGAGCTGCCCTAAACAACAGTATACAAGGCATATTGACATTAGAGAAAGGCATAAAGCAATTACAGGTGTTGATTGGGAGAGCTAAGACAACAACGGGTGAGACAACATCAACAGGGTAAACAGCTAGGACAACAACAACAGGTAAATGGCGATGAATGGGCAGAGAGGGTCAGTTAGCTACACATAGGGTCTGAGTTCAAGGCTGGGACCGACAGATAAACAAAATGAAGTACCGTGTTAATGAACAGTCCAGCAGGCATCAGCTATGTAGCCGAGTGATCATAGGGTCCAATGAGCAGCAATAGATGAAAACAGGGAGCCGTTCGGTAGTCGATTACTACGCTAGACGATCAGGAGACACGACGTTCAGGAAGCTAGCGGGCCGGGGATAACAGATGGATCATCACCAACATCCATTACGCAGAGGCCGGTTGAGAGCACATCGGCCAAATTACGTCAGCAGACCAGCAGACCAGTCGCGATGGATCGACGGGGCTCCGTGTCGACAAAGGGTCCGGGCCAATTGGCAAGAGAGGTATTGTAGTTGGTGTACTTCGTTTGCTAGCCGGGAGATGGGCCTAGCTCGAGGCTAGCTCGAGGCTAACTGGTGCATGCTTCTGGACAAGGGCGTTAGCCACAATAGCCACTCGGTAGCAACTAGCTAGCTTGATCCAGAGCTTAAGGCAGTAATCCGGTGATGTAGTGGGGAAAAAAGCTGTCCGATATGCTCAGGGCTGATATTGCGCTGTGCAGACTGGCAGGTATTATCCTGGCTATCTGGGCTAAAGCGGCTGGAGCTAAAGGTAAAGACCGCTAGCAGTGGCTAACAATGACTAAATTGCTAGTAGCTAATTAGCTGGCTAGCTGCTGATGTAGGTTCCAGTTAGAAGGTCTAAAAAAATAGCAGATCCATACCACATTGGGTGAGGAGGGTTGCAAAAAGGTAAATTTAATTTGAAAATGGAAAAAAGAGATTAAAATATAATGAAATGTATACGTAAAACCCTGAAAAATACAATATTTACATGGGACGGGAAAAAAACACGTTTTACTGCTGCGCAATCTCAAAGATAAAATATATTTTGATTTGTTTAACACTTTTTTGGTTACTACATGATTCCATATGTGTTATTTCATAGTTTTGATGTCTTCACTATTATTCTATAATGAANGGGTGAGGAGGGTTGCAAAAAGGTAAATTTAATTTGAAAATGGAAAAAAGAGATTAAAATATAATGAAATGTATACGTAAAACCCTGAAAAATACAATATTTACATGGGACGGGAAAAAAACACGTTTTACTGCTGCGCAATCTCAAAGATAAAATATATTTTGATTTGTTTAACACTTTTTTGGTTACTACATGATTCCATATGTGTTATTTCATAGTTTTGATGTCTTCACTATTATTCTATAATGAATGAATAGGTGTGTCCAAACTTTTGACTAGTACTGTACATCTACACACAGACACAGAGTGACAGGAAAGCATTGCAGAAATAATGATGTTATTGCAGACAGCAGGGTTGGGAGTCTGTGTTGCGCTGTTACAAATTGATAAGTTCTATTTTACCTTTATTTAACTAGGCAAGTCAGTTAAGAACAAATTCTTATTTTATAACAGGAGCAGAACGACAGATTTGTACCTTGTCGATTTGAACTTGCAACCTTTCGGTTACTAGTCCAACGCTCTAACCACTAGGCTACCCTGCATCTCCAAGTGAGGCGGGACACATCATCATCAAAGCCTCCATTCTAAAAACACCAATAAATCAACAGTTTTTAAAACTAGACTAGGCCTTTATACAGTTAAAACCTTCCGTTACAGAAGGGCACTGTAACATCTCAAACAAAGCTGGATCCTTTACCAGTCATTCCAACTAAGCATATTTGATACAAGAGAGGAAGGGCACGACAAAACCTCTTCCCCCTCAGGAGACTGAAAAGATTTGGCATGGGTCTTCAGATCCTCAAAAGGTTCTACAGCTGCAACATCGAGAGCATCCTGACTGGTTGCGTCACTGCCTGGTATGGCAACTGCTCGGCCTCTGACCGCAAGGCACTACAGAGGGTAGTGCGTACGGCCCAGTACATCACTGGGGCCAAGCTCCCTGCCAATCAGGACCTCTATACCAGGCGGTGTCAGAGGAAGGCCCTAAAAATTGTCAAAGACCTCAGCCACCCTAGTCATAGACTGTTCTCTCTGCTACCGCACGGCAAGCAGTACCAAGTCTAGGACCAAAAGGCTTCTCAACAGCTTTAACCCCCAAGCCATAAGACTCCTGAACAGGTAATCAAATGGCTACCCGGACTATTTGCATTGTGTCCCGCCACAACCTTTGATTTGATTTGGATGCTACTACAAGAGAGAAAGGGGCGGAGTAGAGATACAGAGAGAGAGAAGGGAGGAGATATACAGTGAAAACAGAGAGAGGAATGATTTTGTTAACACAAGTACAAAGGAGGTCATGTCATGCCTTACTGAGGGAACAACAACAAAGTAGCAGAGAGTTATACAGCATTATACTGACACTCACCCTCGATAGAGTGATAGAGGGAGGAAAGAGGGGGAGAGAGGCACACAGCAAGTGCAAGCTTCATCCTTCCATATAGTGCTGTGTGCTTTTGTGCACGTATTTCAACATTTGAGTGCATGTCACATCTTGCTGAACTCAGAAATCCCTGTGTGTTTGTGTGTGTGTTTGTGTGTGTGTTTGTGTGTGTGTGTGTGTGCATCAGCCTATGTGTACCTCATTCTTGTGTTCTCTGGGTTTTTCAGAACTGTGGTCATTGTGGTTCTATTGTCCAATGCTGCTTTGTCCCTGTAAAGGTTAGCAGCTAAAACAGTGAATGCAGCGCTGTTGTTTTGTAATGCACTGCAGTGTGGACAATATGAGCTGAGCTGTGGGTGTGGGTGTGGGTGTGTTGTGTGTGTGTGTGTGTGTGGTGGGTGGTTGTGTGTGTGTGTGTGTGTGGTGTGTTGTGTGTGTGTGTGTGTGTGTGTGTGTGTGTGTGTGTGTGTGTGTGTGTGTGTGTGTGTGTGTGTTGTGTGTGTGTGTGTGTGTGTGTGTGTGGAGCCAGTGTGTGTGTTTCAAATCAAATCAAATTTTAGGGTTAGAATTAAGGTTTTAGGTTTAGTGGTTAGGTTTAGGGTTAGGAGTTAGGGTTAGTTAGGGGTTAGGGAAAATGGGAATCAATTGGTTG
>NC_036839.1:30724696-30728313 GCF_002910315.2 Salvelinus sp. IW2-2015
GGTTTAGGGTTAGGAGTAGGGTTAAGTTAGGGGTTAGGGGAAAATGGGAATCAATTGTTGGTCCCAAAAAGTCCTCACAAGTATGTAAGACATAGCCACTGTGTGTGTGTGTGTGTGTGTGTGTGTGTGTGTGTGTGTGTGTGTGTGTGTGTGTGTGTGTGTGTGTGTGTGGTGTGTTGTGTGTGTGTTGTGTGTGTGTGTGTGTGTGTGTGTGTGTGTGCGTGTGCGTGCGTGCGTGCGTGCGTGCGGTGCGTGCGTGGGCGTGCGTGGCGTGCCGTGCGTGCGTGCGTGCGTGTGTGTGTGTGTGTGTGTGTGCATATTTACATTTACCTTTATAGTCATCATTTAGGAGACGATCTAATCCAGAGCGAATTACAGGACCAATTAGGGTTAAGTGCCTTGCTCAAGGGCACGTCAACATATTTTTCACCTTGTCGGATCAGGGATTCGTATGAGCTCAGAATACCCTACAGAACCACTAGAAGTTCTGGACAAAGAGAGAGAGAGACGGTTAATCACTGGACAAAGAGAGTTAAGAGCAGAGACCCAAAACCAACCGGTGCCCCAAAACCAGGGGGTACCACTCTCTCTGTCCCCCTAGGATCCTCTATTCCTCTCCACCTCTGCTGCTCTGTGCTATCTCTCTCTCTCTCTCTATCTCGCTCTCGCTCGCTCGCTCTCCCTCTCAATTCAATTCAATTCAATTCAAGGGGCTTTATTGGCATGGGAAACATATCTTAACATTGCCAAAGCAAGTGATGTAGATAATATACAAAAGTAAAATAAACAATAAAAATGAACAGTAAACATTACACTCATAGAAGTTCCAAAATAATAAACACATTACAAATGTCATATTATGTCTATATACGGTGTTGTAACGATGTGTAAATGGTTAAAGTACAAAAGGGAAAATAAATAAACATAAATAGGGGTTGTATTTACAATGGTGTTTGTTCTTCACTGGTTGCCCTTTTCTTGTGGCAACAGGTCACAAATCATGCTGCTGTGATGGCACACTGTGGTATTTCACCCATTAGATATGGGAGTTTATAAAAATCGGATTTGCTTTCAAATTCTTTGTGGATCTGTGTAATCTGAGGGAAATATGTGTCTCTAATATGGTCACACATTTGGTAGGAGGTTAGGAAGTGCAGCTCAGTTTCCACTACATTTTGTGGGCAGTGTACACATAGCCTGTCTTCTCTTGAGAGCCAGGTCTGCCTACGGAGGCCTTTCTCAATAGCAAGGCTATGCTCACTGAGTCTGTACATAGTCGAAGCTTTCCTTAAGTTTTGGTCAGTTACAGTGGTCAGGTATTTTGCCACTGTGTACTCTCTGTTTAGGGCCAAATAGCATTCTAGTTTGCTCAGTTTTTTTATTAATACTTTCCAATGTGGCAAGTAATTATCTTTTTGTTTTCTCATGATTTGGTTGGGTCTAATTGTGTTGCTGTCCTGTGGCTGTGTGGGGTCTGTTTGTGTTTGTGAACAAAGCCCCAGGACCAGCTTGCTTAGGGGACTCTTCTCCAGGTTCATCTCTCTGTAGGTGATGGCTTTGTTATGGAAGGTTTGGGAATTGCTTCCTTTAAGGTGGTTGTAGAATTTAACGTCTCTTTTCTAGATTTTGATAACTAGTGGGTATAGGCCTAATTCTGCTCTGCATGCATTATTTGGTGTTTTACGTTGTACACGGAGGATATTTTTTACAGATTTCTGCATGCAATTTCGTGTTTGTTCCATTTTGTGAATTCTTGGTTGGTGAGCGGACCCCATACCTCACAACCATAAAGGGCAATGGGTCCTATAACTGATTCAAGTATTTTTAGCCAGATCCTAATTGGTATGTCGAATTTTATGTTCCTTTTGATGGCATAGAAGGCCCTTCTTGCCTTGTCTCTCAGATCGTTCACAGCTTTGTGGAAGTTACCTCTGGCGCTGATGTTTAGGCCAAGGTATGTATCGTTTTTTGTGTGTTCTAGGTCAACTGTGTCTAGATGGAATTTGTATTTGTGTTCCTGGCGACTAGACCTTTTTTGGAATACAATTATTTTTGTCTTACTGAGATTTACTGCCAGGGCCCAGGTCTGGCAGAATCTGTGCAGAAGATCTACTTGCTGCTGTAGGCCCTCCTTGGTTGGTGACAGAAGCACCAGATCATCAGCCAACAATAGACATTTGACTTCAGATTCTAGTAGGGTGAGGCCGGGTGCTGCAGACTGTTTTAGTGCTCTAGCCAGTTCGTTGATATATATGTTGAAGAGGGTGGGGCTTAAGCTGCATCCCTGTATCACCCCATGGCCATGTGGGAAGAAATGTGTGTGTTTCTTGCCTATTTTAACCGCACACTTGTTGTTTGTGTACATGGATTTTATAATGTTGTATGTTTTTCCCCCAACACCCCTTTCCATCAATTTGTATTGCAGACCCTCATGCCAAATTGAGTCAAATAATTTTTTGAAATCAGCAATGCATGAGAAGACTTTGCCTTTGTTTTGGTTTGTTTGCTTGTCAATTGGGGTGTGCAGGGTGAATACGTGGTCTGTCGTATGATAATTTGGTAAAAAGCCAATTTGACATTTGCTGTTAATGATAATGCAGAGGATTTTCCCAAGGTTGCTTTTGATGCATATTCCACGATGGTTATTGAGGACAAATTTGTCTCCACTTTTGTGGATTGGGGTGATCAGTCCTTGGTTCCAAATATTGGGGAAGATGCCAGAGTTAAGGATGATGTTAAAGAGCTTAAGTATAGCCAATTGGAATTTGACATCCTACACGATTAGCTGATTAATAGTCTCTGAGCCCCTGCTTCTGCTCAAAGGCGAAGTACTGCTGCTAACCTTTCTTCATCCTCATCCTATCCTCTCGCTCTTCTCCCCTTTTTCTCTCTCAACCTCATCTATCCTTCTCGCTCTCGTCCCCTTTTTTCTTCTCAACCTCATCTATCTCTCGGCTCTCTCTCCCCTTTTTCTCTCTCACTCATCTATCCTTCTCACTCTCCCCTTTTTTTCTCTCAACCTCATCTTCTCTCTCCTCGTCTCTGCCCTCTCTCTCTCACCCTCGTCTCTCCTCTCTCTCCTCTCTTCTCTCTTTCTCTCTCGCTCGCTCCTCTCTCTCTCTCCTCTCTCTCCCTCTGCTCTTCCTCCTCTCTCTCTTCTCACACTCTTTTAGTGCAGTCATAAAACAGGACAGTTATTCTAAGAGTCCTGTAGATGAAATCATGTGTTTTCGCCTCCTGTTATTAATATTGATTCCAGCTGTGAGAGAGACTAAGACAGACTAAGCTCTCTGGTTGTGGCTGCAGCAGACACCTGTTGATTCAGCCACTGGCTGGGGGAATATAGTTAATCAGTAACCAGTGAATAAGTAGCTGACTCTAACTAATATTACACTGCATCTCTCTACACTGCTCCTCCATATCTCTGACTGCGCACTGCAGTGTGGACAATATGAGCTGAGCTGTGGGTGTGGGTGTGGGTGTGTGTGTGTGTGTGTGTGTGTGTGTGTGTGCGTGTGTGATGATGTGTGTGTGGTGTGTGCTGTAGTGTTGGGCTGTGTGTGTGTGTGTGTGTGTGTGGTGTGCTGTGTCGTGTGTGTGTGTTGTGTGTGTGTGGT
>NC_036839.1:30728338-30740458 GCF_002910315.2 Salvelinus sp. IW2-2015
AATTGGTTGTCTGATGCTCTCCTCCACTTCCCACCCCCAACCACCCCCAGCCCCCTCCACTTCCGGCCCCTCCGATCTCTCAATTCATTTCAAAGGGCTTTATTGATAGGAAAACGTGTTTATAGCATTGCCAAACAACGTTGAAATAGACTATAAACAAAAAGGAAAGTAAACAAAGGAAATAAAAACATCCTTTGGAATATAAACAGTAAATCATTACATCTTAAAATAACTATAGAACATTTGTCAATTACATTATTGACCTATGTTACCAGTTGAGTTACATTCAGTAGTATGTACATCTCCTCTTCTCTCTGCCACCTCTCTCTCCCCCTCTCTCTGTCTCTCCCACTCTCTCTCTTTTCACTTCTCTTCCCCCCTCTCTCTCACTGTCCCACCACCGCTCACTCTGTCTCTCTCTCTCCCTCTCACATTAGCTGATTATAGTCTCTGAGCCCCTGCTTCTGCTCAAATGGCGAAGTACTGCTGCTAACACTTTCTCTCATCCTCATCTATCCTCTCGCTCTTCTCCCCTTTTTCTCTCTCAACCCATCTATCCTTCTCGCTCTCTCCCCCTTTTTCTCTCTCAACCTCATCTATCCTCTCGCTCTCTCCCCCTTTTTCTCTTCACTCATCTATCCTTCTCACTCTCCCTTTTTTTTCTCTCAACCTCATCTCTCCTCCTCGCTCTCGCCCTCTCTCTCTTCACCCTCGTCTCTCCTCCTCCTCTCCTCTCTTCTCTCTTTCTCTCGCTCGCTCCTTCTTCTCTCCCTCTCTCTCTCTCCCTCTCTCTCCCCTTCTCTCTCTTCTCACACTTTCCTTTTAGTTGGGCAGTCATAAAAACAGGCAGTTATTCTAAGGAGTAAGCTGTAGACTGAATCAGTCTTTTCCTCCTGTTATTAATATTGATTCCAGCTGTGAGAGAGACTAAGACAGACTGAGTCCTCTGGTTGTGGCTGCAGCAGACACCTGTTGATTTCAGCCACTGGCTGGGGGAATATAGTTAATCAGTAACCAGTGAATAAGTAGCTGACTCTAACTAATATTACACTGATCTCCTCTTACCGCTGTCTCCATATCTCTGACGCCACTGCAGTGTGGACAATATGAGCTGAGCTGGGGTGTGTGGTGTGGGTGTGTGTAGTGTGTGTGTGCCTGTGTGTGTATCTCTCTTCTGGGGTGGGGGTGTGTGTGTGTGTGTGTGTGTGTGTGTGTGTGTCCATCCGTGCACACGTGCCTGCATGATGTGTGTGTCCTGTCTGGTACACTGTATTCTTTGGGATCAATACTACATTCAACTGAACTGAAGTTTCATTTCAAGCCTATTACTCAAGCGTTACTGATGCACCAAGTATGGAACCAACAGGACCATGAACAGCTTCTACCTCTAAGCTATAAGACTATTAAATAGTTAACCACATAGCTACCCAGACTATCTGCATTGACCCTTTATACACTAACTCGTTTGACTCATTCAATGCTTCTGTAATATCTATCCTGTTGCCTAGTCACTCTACCCCTGCCTGTATGTACATATCTACCTCAATTACCTCGTATTCCTGCACATCGACTCGGTCCTGTTACCAGGTGTATATAGCCAAGTTATCATGACTCATTGTGTATTTATTCCTTGTGTTATTAATTTTCTATAATTTCTCCTTTTTTCTCTCTGCTTAGTTGGGAATGGCCGTAAGTAGGCATTTCACTGTTAATCTACACCTATTGTTGAACAAGCATGTGACAAATCAAATGTGATTTGATAAGTTACATGTGAAGGGAGAGAGAAAGAGAGAGAGAGGGGAGGGAGGGAGAGAGTGAGAGAAAGAGAGCGAGAGAGAGAGAGACGTGTCTGCTGAGAGAGAGAGAGACGTGTCTGCTGCAGCCACAACCAGAGGGGCTAGTCTGTCTTATTCTCAATTAAATTCAAAGGGCTTTATTGGCATGGGGAACATATCTTAACATTGCCAAAGCAAGTGAAATGATCTTTCTCTCTCTCAGCCTGTGATCCCCACGCCTTTTTACCTGCCCTACAGACACTTGTTTAAAACTTGTGTTGTAAAAGCTTAGAATTCAGAGGCCTTGCTGCCTCTACCCTCTTTCATATTTGGCCCATGTCCTGTTTTCCTTTCTGAGAGTGTTCTTTTCTCCTACCCTCTTTCTCCTCTCACCCTTTTCTTTCCCCTCATGTCCTTGTGTGACTGGTGTCTTCAGGTGAACTTCAGTCAAATGGTCTGGGGCCACTGGGTCAAGGGTGTGTATGCATGCCTGTGTATGAGTCCACATGTGCTGTCTTTTAAGATGAGCCACATTCCTCTTTGTCATCCAGACAGGGTCAACAACAGAATAGGCTTATAATTGATGGTACCATAACAATAACATTGTTAAAAGTGTCACTCTGTCGCTAGCAGCCCTCTATTAACTAGGATTGCCTGTTGTCTGTCAGCTGTCATACTGTTTGTGTTTGTGTGCTTGCTTAAGTGCGCTATTGTTAACAAAGTGCATACATGCATGTGAGGGTAGAGAGCTGTGTGTGGTTGCAGCCCCATCTCTAGTCCAGTCAGTCAGCCCCATCTCTAGTCCAGTCAGTCAGCCCCAGCTCTAGTCCAGTCAGTCAGCCCCATCTCTAGTCCAGTCAGTCAGCCCTATCTCTAGTCCAGTCAGTCAGCCACATCTCTAGTCCAGTCAGTCAGCCACATCTCTAGTCCAGTCAGTCAGCCCCAGCTCTAGTCCAGTCAGTCAGCCCCATCTCTAGTCCAGTCACAGCCCCAGCTCTAGTCCAGTCAGTCAGCCCCAGGTCTAGTCCAGTCAGTCAGCCCCAGGTCTAGTCCAATCAGTGAGCCCCAGCTCTAGTCCAGTCAGTCAGCCACAGCTCTAGTCCAGTCAGTCAGCCACAGCTCTAGTCCAGTCAGCCAGCCAGCCAGCCAGCCAGCCCCAGCCAGCCAGCCAGCCCCAGCCAGCGTAGCCCATGAGAGGGAACAATCAACAGCAGAGAGACACCCCAGGGAGAAAGCTGGGGAGGGGAGTGGGTCTGACGAAAACACTTGGGCCACTTTCCACTTCTGACCTACATATCTGCTGCTGCTTCCCTTCCCTTCACTAGCCTGCTGCGTCCCAGCTGTATCTGTCAAGAGACGGTGGAAGAAAGACTGTGGGTTCGCTCGGGATATCTGGCTGTGCAGAAAGGTTGCTGGTTTTCAAGTTAGATGAATATTGTATCAAACAAGGATGTTGCCACATTGGGTGGCTGTGCCTGCAGGTGCAGTGGTTAGAAGTGGTGCCCTAGCTTAGGATGTGGTTGAGTTTCTTGTGAAGAGGGACAATAACAAGTTGTGTCCTGTTGAAAAGGACTGTACATAAAGAGAGCTGTAGGAATTAAAAGCAGGCCCATGCCAGGACCACAACAATGTGTGTCATACCTGACACACACCTTACCAGTGGTGTAAAGTACTTAGTAAAAATACTTTAAAGTCCTACTTAAGTACTTTACTATTTATATTTTTGACTACTTTTACTTTTACTTCACTACATTCCTAAAGAAAATAATGTACTTTTTACTCCATACATTTTCCCTGACACCCAAAAGTACTCGTTACATTTTGATTGGATAGCAGGACAGGAAAATGGTCCAATTCACACACTTATCAAGAGAACATACCTGGTAATCCCTACTGCCTCTGATCTGGAGGACTCACTAAACACAAATGCTTCGTGTGTAAATGATGTTTGAGTGATGGAGTGTGCCCCTGGTTATCTGTTAGTAAAAAAACAAGAAAATGGTGCCGTCCGGTTTGCTTAATATAAGGAATTTGAAATGATTTATACTTTATACTTTTTATACTTTCAAGTATATTTTAGCAATTACATTTACTTTTGATACTTAAGTATATTTAGAACCAAATACTTTTAGACTTTTACTCAAGTAGTATTTTACAGGGTGACTTTCACTTTAACTTTAGTAATTTTCTAATACAGTTTTTTTCAATTGCTAACAAGCATCGGTCAATACTGAAGCCACATTTTCAAAACTCGTCACAGTCTGCATTACCAACATGCATCTTGGCCAAAAAGTTAATCTCACCTCCAAAACTCACTCAAACCACCAAAACACTTCATACATGTCTCAAAATAAGCTTGTTTGACCATAACACTGGCAACAATTCTCACTCAGAAAGCATACATTGTCACTCATAACACACTGACACTAACAGGGAGCATTACATAAATGATGAAGTTTTCTCTTTGAAGTTTGAATGATTTTTCACATAAATCAGTATTATCAGCATTATAGAATAGATTAACACCTTTTCACTTTATTGACTGTACTAAAGTATATGTCACAAGAATGAATCAGAAAAGCAGCAATATGCTTCAATAGCCTTTATTTTTTCTGTATCTTTGCATGTAGTAATTTACTTGTGAAAAATAAAAAGTTGAAAGAAAAAACAAATTCCTGAAATTTCAGGGCTGCAATAATAATACATTTAAAAAACATCAACAACATGTATAGTATAATCACTCATACTGTACAGTACTGTGAGGGTTCTAGTTCTCATCAACATGTATAGTATAATAACTCATACTGTACAGTACTGTGAGGGTTCTAGTTCTCATCAACATGTAGTATAATCACTCATACTGTACAGTACTGTGAGGGTTTCTAGTCTCAATCAACATGTTATAATAACTCATACTGTACAGTACTGTGAGGATTCTAGTTCTCATCAACATGTTAGTATTAGCTATCCTGTACAGTACTGTGAGTTATTCTAGTTCTATCACTGTATGTATAGATCACTCATACTGTAGCAGTACTGTGAGGGTTCTAGTTCTCATCACATGTAGTATAATCAGCTATACTGTACAGTACTGTGGAAGGGTTCTAGTTCTCACTTCAACATGTATAGTATAATCACTCATTTTTTTTTTATTTATATTATTTTTTTTTACTTTTTTTTTTATATATATTATATTATTTCGTTATTTTTTTATATTTAAAACATATTCTATTTATAATAATTTTTCTATTTAAAAATTTTTTTTATTTAAATTTTTATATATAATATATTTAATTAAATTTATTTCTTTTTTTAATTATAATTAATTTTTAATTTTTTATTTATTATATATATTTTTGTTTCATTTATATTATTTACTTGTACAGTACTGTGGGGTTTAGTTCTCATCAACATGTATATACATAACTCATATGTACAGTACCTGATGAGGATTCTTAGCTTCTCATTCACATGTATAGTATAATACACTCCATACTTGTCAGTACTGTGAGGGTTCACTAGTTCTCATCAAACATGTATATAGATCACTCATACTGTACAGTACCTGTGAGGGTTCTAATTCTCAGCAACATGTATAGTATAACACTCAATATGTACAGTACTGGTGAGGGTTCTAGTTCTCATCAACATGTATAGTATAATCACTCATACTGTACAGTACTTGTGAGGGTTCTAGTTCCTCACAACATGTTAGTATAATCACTCATACTGTACAGTACTGTGAGGGTTCTAGTTCTCATCAACATGTATATATAATCACTCATACTGTACAGTACTGTGAGGGTTCTAGTTCTCATCAACCATGTATATAATCCTTCATACTGTACAGTACTGTGAGGAGTTCTAGTTCTCATCAACATGAGTTATAATACTCTATCTGTACAGTTACTGTGAGGGTTCTATTCTCATTCAACATGTAGCTTAATCACTCATATGTACAAGTATGTGAGGTTCTATGTCTCATCAACATGTATAGTATCATCGACTCATACTTGTAACAGTCTGTGAGGTTCTGTTCTCATCAACATGTTAGTAAATCAACTCATACTGTACAGTACTGTCGAGCGGTTCTAGTTTCCTCAATCAACCATGTTTGTAAGTAACTCATACTGTACAGTACTGTGAATACTAGTTGCTCATCAACATGTATAATAAACACTCATGACGGACAGTACTGTGGACGGATTCTAGTTCTCATCAACAATGTAAGTATAATCTCATACTTGCTACAGATACTGTATGGTGTTTCTAGATTCTCATTCAACATGTATTATATAATCCTCATACTGTACAGTTACTTGAGGTTTTCAGTTTCATCAAACATGCTATATATAATCCTCATACTGTACAGTACGTGTGAGGGTTCTTAGTTCTCATCAACATGTTTGTATAATCATCATACTTGTACAGTACTGTGAGGTTCTAGTTCTCACAACATGGTTAGTATAATCACTCATACTGTTACAGTACTGTGAGGTTCTAGTTCTCATCAAACACTGTATAGTATAAATCACTCATTATGTACAGTACTTGCTGGTTTCTAGTTCTCAGCAACATGTATAGTAATAATCACTCATACTGTACGATGACTGTGAGGTCTGTTCTAACTATGCTATTCCTCATACTATACAGTTTGAGGTCTATCTCAATCAAAGTTATATAATCACTCATACTGTACAGTACGTGACGGGTTCTAGTTCTTCATCAACCATGTATACGTATAGATCACTCATACTGCTAACAGATGTGAGGGTTCTAGTTTCTCATCAACATGTATAGTTAATAATCACTCATACTGACAGATACTGTGAGGATTCTAAGTTCTCGATCACATGTTAGTATAACAACTCATGCTGTACAGTACTGTGAGGGTTCTAGTTTCTCATCAACTTCATAGTATAACACTATACTGTACAGTACTGTCGAGGGTCTCATATTCTCCCATCAACATGTATAGTACTAATCACTCATACTTACAGTACTGTGAGGGTTCTATTCTCATCAACATGTATCATATATAATCACTCATTACTGTTAGCAGTCTTGTGAGGATTCTATTCTCATCAACATGCTATAGTTATAATCACCATACTGATACAAGATGTGAGGGTTCTAGTTCTCATCAACATGTTATAGATTAATAATCACTCTATACTGCTACATCTGTAGAGGTATTCTAGTTCTCCATCAACATGTATAGGTATAATCACTCACTACTGTAACGTACTGTGAGGGTTCTAGTGTTCTATCAACATTTGTAAGCTATCAATCACTCATATGTACAGTACCTGTGAGGATGTTCTATGTTCTCATCAACATGTTATAGCTATAACTTCACTCATACTGTACAGTAACCTGTTGAGTGTCTAGTTTCTCATCAACGATGTAAGTATTATCACTTCATACTGTACAGTACTCGTGAGGATTCTAAGTTCTCATCAACCTGTATCGGATTATCACTCATTACTGTACAGTACTGTGAGGTTCTAGTTCTCATCAACATGTATAGTATCACACTCATTACTGTACAGTTACTTGTGAGGTTCTATTTCTCCGCTTCTCTCCTGCATTTGGTCAAGCAAGTTCTTCATCAACATCACATCTCAAATGTCTTCTCGTGGCGAGTGGCATCTTGGAAAGTATCTTCTGGAATGTCCTTACTCCCAACCCTGGCAGTCTTCAGGAGAAGTGCTCCACACCCTGGCAGTCTTCCGGAGAACAGTGTCTCCACACCCTGGCAGTCCCTTCCAGGCAGAAGTGTTCCTCCACACCCTGGCAGTCTTCAGGAGAAGTGTCTACTACCCCTGGCAGTCTTCGGGAGAAGTGTTCTCCACAACCCTGGCAGTCCTCCAGGAGAGTGTCTCCACACCCTGGCAGTCTTCAGGAGAAGTGTCTCACACCCTGGCAGTCTTCAGGAGAAGGGTCCTCCACACCCTGGCAAGTCTTCAGAAGAAGTGTTCTCCACACCCTGGCATGTTTCAGGAGAAGTTTCCCACCTGGCAGTCCCTTCAGGAGAAGTGTCTCCACACCCCTGGCAGTTTCAGGCGAAGTGTCTCCACACCGCTGGCAGTCTTCAGGAGAAGTGGTCTCCACACCCTGGGCAGTCTTCAGGAGAAGTTCTCTACACTGGCAGTCCCTTCCAGGAGAAAGTGTCTCCACACCCTGCAGTCTTCAGGAGAAGTGTCTCCCACACCCTGTGCAAGTCTTCAGGAGAAGTGTCCTCCACACCCTGGTAGTCTTCAGGCCGAAGTGTCTCCACACCCCTGGCAGTCTTCAGGAAGAAGTGTCTCTACACCCTGTGCCAGTCTTCAGGAGAAGTGTCCTCCACACCCTGGGCAGTCTTCAGGAGAAGTGTCTCCACACCTGGCAGTCTTCAGGAGAAGTGTCTCCACACCGCTGGCAGTCTTCACAGGAGAAGTGTCTAACACCCTGGCAGTCTTCAGGAGAGTGTCTCCACACCTGGCAGTCTTAAGGAGAAGTGTCTCTACACCCTGGCAGTCTTCAGGAGAAGTGTCTCCACAACCCTGGCAGTCTCAGGAGACAGTGTCTCTACCCCCTGGCAGTCTTCAGGAGAAGTGTCTCCACCCTGGAGTCTTCAGGAGAAGTGTCCTCACACTGGAAGTCTCAGGAGAAGTGGTCTCCACACCCTGGCAGTCCTTCAGGAGAAATTGTCTCTACACCCTGGGCAAGTCTTCAGGAAAGTGTCTCCACACCCTGGCAAGTCCCTTACAGGAGAAGTGTCTCCACACTCCTGCAGTCTTCCAGGAGAAGTGTCCTCCACACCCTGGCAGTCTTCAAGGAGGAAGTGTCTCACACCCCTGGCAGTCTTCCAAGAAGAAGTGTCTCCACACCCTGGCATCTTCAGGAGAAGTGTCTCCACACCCTGGCAGTCTTCAGGAGAGTGTCCTCCCACACCCTGGCAGTCTTCAGGAGAAAGTGTCTCACACCCTGGAGTCTTCAGGAGAAGTGTCTCCAACCCTGGCAGTCTATCAGGAGAGTGGTCTCCTCACACCCTGGCAGTCTTCAAGGGAGAAGTGTCTCCACACCGCTGGCAGTCTTCAAGGAGAAGTGTCCTCCACACCCTGGCAAGTCTTCAGGAGAAAGGTGTCTCTACACCCTGGCAGTCTTCAGGAGAAGTGTCTCCACCCTGGCAGTCTTCAGGAGAAGCTGGTCTCCACACCCTGGCAGTCTTTCAAGGAGAAGGTGTCTCCACACCCTGGCAGTCTTCAGGAAGAAGTGTCTCCACACCCTGGCAGTCTTCAGGAGAAGTGTCCTCCACCCCCTGGGCAGTCTTCAGGGAAGTTGTCTCTAACCCTGGCCGTAGCTTCAGGAGAAAGTGGTCTCCACAACCCTGGGCAGTCCTCCAGGAGAAGTGTCCTCCACACCTGGCAGTCTTCAGGAGAAGTTGTCTCCACACCCTGGCAGTCTTCAGGAGAAGTGTCTCCGACACCCTGGCAGTCTTCAGGAGAAGTGTCTCCCCACCCTGGCAGTCTTCAGGAGAAGTGTCTCCACACCCTGGCAGTCTTCAAGGAGAAGTGTCTCCACACCCTGGCAGGTCTTCAGGAGAAAGTGTCTCACAGACGCTGGCAGTCCTTCAGGGAAGAAGTGTCTCTACACCTGGCAAGTTCAGGAAGAAGTGTCGTCCGCACCCCTGGCAGTCTTCAGGAGAATGTCTCCACACCCTGGCAGTCTTCATGGAGAAGTGTCTCCACACACTGGGTAAGTCTTCAGGAAGAAGTGGGTCTCCACACGCCTGGCAGTCCGTTCAGGGAGAAGTGGTCCTTGCCGTACACCCTGGAGTCTTAGGAGAAGTGTTCACACCCTGGCAAGTCTTCAGGAGAAGTGTTCCACACCCTGGAAGTTCTTTCAGGAGAAGTTGTCTCCACACCTGGCAAAGTCTTCAGCGAAGACAGTGTCTCCACACCCTGGCAGTCTTTCAGGAGAAAGTGGTCTCCACACCCTGGCAGTCTTCAGGAGAGTTGTCTCTACACCTGGCAGTCTTCAGGAGAAGTGTCTCCACACCCTGAGCGTCTTCAGGGAAGTGTCTCTACACCCTGGCAGTCTTCAGGAGAAGTGGTCTCCACACCCTGGCAGTCTTCAGGAGAAGTGTCTCCACACCCTGGCAGTTTCAGGAGAAGTGTCCCACACCCTTGGCAGTCTTCAAGGAGAAGTGTCTCTACACCCTGGCAGTCTTCAGGAGAAGTGTCTCCACACCCTGGCAGTCTTCAGGAGAAGTGTCTCCACACCCTGGCAGTCTTCAGGAGAAGTTCGTCTCCACACCCCCTGGCAAGTCCTTCAGCGAGGAAGTGTCTCCACACCCTGGCAGTTCTTCAGGAGAAGTGTCTCCACACCCCTGGCAGTCTTCAGGAAAGTGTCTCCCAACACCCTGGCAGCTTCAGGAGAAGTGTCTCCACACCCTGGCAGTCTTCCAGGAGAAGTGTCTCCACACCCTGGTAAGTTCTTCAGGAGAAGTGTCTCCACACCCTGGCTAGTCTTCAGGAGAGTGTCTCCACACCCTGGCAGTCTTCAGGAGAAAGTTGTCCTCCAACACCCTGGCAGTCTTCAGGAAGAAGTGTTCCACACCCTGGCAAGTCTTCAGGAGAAGTGTCTCCACACCTGGCAAGTCTTTCAGAGGAAGTTGGTCTCAACACCCTGGCAGTCTTCAGGAGAAGTGTCTCCCACACCCTGGCAGTCTTCAGGAGAAGTGTCCTCCACACCCTGGCAAGTCTTCAGGAGAAGTGGTCTTTCCACAACCCTGGGTAGCTCTTCAGGAGAAGTGTCCTCCACACCCTGGCAGCTTCCGGAGAAGTGTTTCTCCACAGACCTGGCAAGTGCCGCTTGTTCCGGAGAAGTCGTCCTCCACACCCTGGCAGTCTTCAGGAGAAGTGTCTCCACACCCTGGCAGTCTTTCAGGAGAAGTGTCTCCACAAACCCTGGCAGTTCTTCAGGAGAAGTGTCTCCACACCCTGGCATCTTCAGTAGAAGTGTCTCCACACCCCTGGCAGTCTTACAGGAGAGTGTCTCCTACACCCTGGCGGAGTCTTCCGGAGAAGTGTCTCCACACCCTGCGCAAGTGTCTTTCAGGATAAAGTGTACTCTAATCACCTGGCAGTCTTTCAGGAAGAGAGTGTCTCCACACCCTGGCAGTCTTCAGAGAAGTGTCCTCCAACCACCCTGGCAGTCTTCAGGAGAAGTGTCCCACACCCTGGCAGTCTTCAGGAGAAGTGTCTCCTACACCCTGGCAGGTCTTCAGGAAGAGTGTCTCCACACCCTGGCAGTCTTCAGGAGAAAGTGTCTCCACATCCCTGGCATGTCTTCAGGAAGAAGTGTCTTCCAACCCCTGGAGTCTTCAGGACGAAGTGTCTCCACACCCTGGCAGTCTTCAGGAGAAAGTGTCTCCACACCCTGGCAGTCCTTCAAGGAAGAAGTGTCCTCCACACCCTGCAGTCTTCAGGAGAAGTGGTTCTCTCACCCTGGCAAGTCTTCAGGAGAAGTGTACTCCACACCCTGGCAGTCTTTCATTTGAAGAAGTGTCTCTACCACCCTGGCAGTTCTTCAGGAGAAGTGTCTCCACACCCTGGCAGTCTTCAGGAGAAGTGTCTCCACACCCTGGCCGTCTTCAGGAGAAGTGTCTCCACACCCTGGCAAGTCTTTCAGGAGAAGTGTCTCTCCCACCCTGGCAGTCTTCAGGGAGAAGTGTCTCCACACCCTGGCAGTCTTCAGGAGAATGTCTCCACACCCTGGCAGTCTTCAGGAGAAGTGTCTCCAACAACCCTGGCAGTCCTTCAGGAGAAGTGTCTCACACCCTGGAGTCTATCAGGAGAAGTGTCTCCACACCCTTGGCAGTTTTCTTCAGGAGAAGTTTCTCCACACCCTGGCAAGTCTTCAGGAGAAGTGTCTCCACACCCTGGCAGTCTTCAGGACCGAAGTTTCTTCCACACCCTGGCAGTCCTCAAGGAGAAGTGTCTCCACACCCTGGCAGTCTTCAGAAGAAGTGTCTCTACACCCTGGAGTCTTCAGGAGAAGTGTCTCTTATATATCCCTGGCAGTCTTCAGGAGAAGTGTCTCCACACCCTGGCAGTCCTTCAGGAGAAGTGTCTCCACATTCCCGCATTCATGTCCAGTGAGGACATCTGGTCATGTGGTGGTGGTCATAAACCTTCCACCTCCACGCAGAGAAACTCCTCTATGGGGTTTAGGCGGGGGAGTATGGAGGCAGGGAATATACTGACATCCTGGGATGTGCAGCAAACCAGTCTGACTGCAGCAAAAGTGGTGGAATGCCCACATTATCTCATCCACAACAACGAAGGTAGGGAGTTTC
>NC_036839.1:30740769-30750615 GCF_002910315.2 Salvelinus sp. IW2-2015
GTCCACAGTTTACAGTACTTACATTATGCATAGCTGTGTATGTTACCCCTGTTTGTATGCAACATGACACTTACCTGGACATATTGATACCAGAGTTCTTTCATCACGGTCACCGTTTCTCTCAAAGGGTACAGTTGTACATCTGCTTCATCCTCTTTATTTTATGTCTCTGTCTGGACTCTGCAATTTTGTCGTTGTGCTGACGTATTCACATTCCCAAAAGTGTATTGCGTCTGCCAGCACTCTGTCCCGGAATTTCCTGCAGTTTAATTGCATTGTTGCCATAAATAGCATGTCAACAATGGCAATTTCCTGCACATCTGATAATATTCTGCCTCTCCCTCCTGTGGGACGGCAACATTGGATCCTACTGAAAAAACACAAACCAATCAATATATTTTCAAATGTCAGTACATGTGAACATACTGTTATTTACTGTAATATGTAGTTCAGTTATCATTAAGGATGCACATCTCACCTGGAAATTCATACCATTGATGCAACTGTTGAACGCTTGCAGATTTGGTTGCACCCTTCAACCAGCCTCTCTCAAAGAGAGACCATGGTTTACAACATGCGTCAATAATTGTGGCCCTTATCTCATCAGAGACCACCGCTCTTGGTCTTCCTCTCCTTTGTCCTCCACGCATTTCTCCCTCCCTGCCACTCTTCTTTCCCCAACAAACCTGTCTTCCTTGATCCATGTTTCCAAACTAAATCATTCCGATGCCGTCCTCTTTTGTCTGTTTTGGTAACGAGACTAAAAAACAGGACACTTGGGTAGGCTTTCAGCTGAAACTGCAATCAGGTGGGGTTTAGAATGATTCAATATTCTTTGCTGATTTTCTATATGTTTCAATCTGGTTACTGCAGAACACATGACATTTGCCATCATTCTGTTTTGAATGTGTTTTTAAACGTTTTGGAAACTGGAGTATGAATAGAAAAGAGTTGATGGATTTCGGAGAATGTGGTCATTATGCATTGTGTGATGTGAAAAAAGCAATTTTGGTCCACATACATTTTGTTCGCTGATTGTGTGAAGAGTTTGACAATTGTGACTTCAGCTTGACTAATTGCATGTTAAAACAACTGTAGTGATGGGGTTACAGACGCTGTGACCAGTTGGTGGTTTAAGACTGCCTGCTGTAGGGACAGTTGTTGGCGTGTGTGTTGTGTGTGTGTGTGAAGTGTGTGTGTGTGTTGTGTGTGTGTGTGATGTTGTGTGTGTTGTGTGTGTGTTTGTTGTGTGTGTGGTGTGTTGCGGTGTGTGTGTTGTGTGTGGTGTGTGTGTGGTGTGTTGTGTGTGGTGTTGTGTGTGGTGTGTGTGTTTTGTGCGCGTGTGTGTGTGTTCGCGCAAGCCTCCCCTCCCCTGATCACACTGGATGGTAAGTTGTATTAGTGGTTGCTGTTTGGTCGGTATGGGGAGCATGTAGGCTACACAGGCTGCCGTGAGGAGATGTTGAATTAGTGTTGCGGCCACAAACAGATGTCCAGGGCAGCTGTCTGACTTACTGCAGCACAGGGACACACTGTTTCCCTTCTCTCTATCGGTTGAGATTTACACTCACAGATACTTGTAGAGCAGGATTCCCCACCTGCCGGCCCGCGGGCCTGAATTTGGCCTGCAGGAGGATTTTATTTGGCCCTCTAAAATGTATATTTTTTATTATTTAATTGTTGAACATAAAAGACTGTTAAAAGCACCAGCCAAATTAAGTGATTTAAATTTTTAAATGTGTTCCAAAGTATTCCCACCATAATAGAGAGATATTTGACCCTAGATATTTTGTGTGTATTTACTGTTACGGTGTGAAGTTTTAAATGTATGTAGTTCTGTCATTGAGCTGTTCTCGTCAATGAATGTTCTGTAGTATTTCATGTTTCATGATTAGGACCCCAGGAAGAGTAGCTGCTGCTTATCACAACAGCTAATTGGGGACCCAATACAATACCAAATATATGTGATCGTATTGCAAATGTAGGTAGGTTTGACATTTTCTTGTCAAATATTATATCTGTTTGGGCCTAGAGGTCCAATTTGCAGTCTACACATTTCTTTGTAATTATGTTCCCGGCCCCCTGACCGTCCGCTCAAGAAAAAACTCAGCCCGCGGCTAATCTAGTGGATGATCCCTTGCTGTAGAGAGACTCAACAGATCTGGCGTTCTTTTCTTAGCAAGCCACTTAACCCTACTTTCTCCAGGGTCATCTCAATTAGGGCTGATCCCCGGGCCGTGAATCCCACTCTCCAAGGTATCTCAGGGGGAGTGAGATATGCAAAAACACATTTCCATTTTCACACTTTCACACTGTACAGGTTACCCACTTTGAAACATATAGTGAAACAGGACTATATAAGCACCCCTAATTATTATTAATATTATTATTATATTAAGCACATAGCCAAACATTGGGCAATACCCTGACCATGACTAAATCTGGCTCTTTTTTCAGTCTATTTTGGTTGAACCCGTACTCTCTCTCATGTGGCATGTGTGGTGTCAGGAGGTTGGGAATACCATTAGACAACAAAACAAAATATTTTCCATTCACATCAAACCAATAATGTTGTATTTGAGGTACAGATTTTGAATTTTCGGGATCTAAATGGGAAATTTATCCCGACAGCCGTGGGGAAATGTCTATTTTAAATTTCCTGTGATGAAATTGGACGCATTAACTATAAATATAACTTTTGTAATGAACTGTTTTCAAAAGAATAACTGTTTTTCCAGAAAATCTCTCAGAAACAAAAACATAACATAACTCTATTACCTCAATCGACCTCGAACACACAAACATTTGTCAGGCATTGTTATTGTTATTTATGGTCATCTGGAAACAGTAGGTCTGAGTTGAAATTATTGGTGAATTATGACTGTTTAATAGAATCACAAGTCCACTATGTTGACATGCATAGTGGGAAGGAACATCTTGGATAGTGGATTGCTTGATATAATGAATATTACGCTAGGAAACCATGCAGAAACCACAGCCTGGGAATCTAAGTACGATGTACATTTCGTAGGATTATAAACCACAGCTCAGGCATTTTACTTTGATGGACTGAAGGCTTTCATTATCTTGTTCAGCCAGTAGGGGCGTCCATCCCTCCATTTCACATGACCATCTTGTCCCAGAATGGCATGGATACCGTTCCCATAGTTGCTGTTTGACATGACATTCAAACATATGTCCTCATTAACTCCTGGGACCCTTGGAAATTCCCATGGTAACAAGCTATCCTGAAGAGCATTCTGGGAATTGTCTGCAGTATTCTGAAAAAAGAAAGACAGCATCAGGTTTCTCTTCTGGGCAGAGCTGGTCCAAGCCTAAATGAAGCTACTTGTATACCTAGCTAGCTTCCCTGATAATCTAGACTAGAGTTGACCAACAAAAAGTGGAATGCGCGTTGATGAGAACTAATACAGTGACTGGCCAAACAAAAGACAAATAACATTCAATTATAATTCAGCATACCAGTAGTGTGGCATCTGGGCGGTGGACCAGGAAGTGCCCCTCACACTGTAATTTCAGCCATATTAGGAGTAGAAAGAGTGCGGCTGGACTAATGAGCTAACTGACTGCAGGTGCCACTAGGGACCCACTTATACCTCAGTATTGACTGAACTAAACCCCTCTCACTCTACCCAGCTTTGCAGGTGCATTGATGGATCGGGCTAGAAAGCTAAGGAATGGATCCCCCCATGGCCCATCTGCAAGGAATCCCAAAGAGGTCCACAACAGCCAGGCAACCAGCCTAACAACCAACCCTCCCTCCAAAGAACCCAGGTATGAAGAACCACTAACTTCAGTAATCTACAGCCAGTTACATATGACAATTTTATCATTTACCAGACACTCTTATCCAGAGTGACTTACAGTATGTGAGAGCATACATTTTAAATATTTTTTTCATTACTTAATTCCCTGTTGGGAATCGAACCCACAACCCGTGCCATTCTCTACCAACTGAGCTACGCGAGACCATTAGGGGGCTTGCTCAACCGCTGCCTGAATGTTGGTGGCTCTAAACCCTGAACAACTAGCCTGCTTCTTGATAATTTGGCTTTGGGGCTGTTGTGAAGGGTTTGAGTGGATGTATGGACATCAATGCGGGGAACCGGCTCTAAACCCTACTTGGAAGCAGCAGGTTGCCACGGGAACAGTGCTCATTCCTGATCGGCCTCATCCCAACCCTGCTGTCCCATAGGAACTCTGTCAATTATTAGATGACACCACACGCAGACAGCAAGCTGGTGTAAGAAGACGAGACAAAAGGTGGAAAAACAACAACGACAAAACCGAAGAATGAAGCTACTAGCCGATTTCTTGATTGAAAAACATACTCAAAATGGAAAAGTGGCCTAGGTTCATTTGATCAACATTGCTAGGAAAATCATGAAATATAGCTACAAAATAGCTCAGTAAGCATTCAACTCTGCGGTAGGCTGTCATTGCTAAATAAGAATTTGTTTCTTTAACTGACTTTCCTAGTTAAATAAAAGTTAAATAAATAAAAAATTACAATAAAACTCTACAGTGCTCAGAATGCTAGATAGCCTAAGGAACTGCAGTTCAGGATTAACTTAAGCCCCGCCCCCTTCCTCCTTCTAGTTTAATCGTAACCTAACCCCCCCACCTCCTTCACACCCCTTACTGTGACTTAAGCAATTATAGGCCATGCGAGATACAACTAAACGACTTCCCTGGTCTTTTAAGATAACTGAAGGGAGGGATGGAAGAGAGGGAGAGGAGGGGACAGTAGTGACATGTTGTTTAGAGGGGATGCAGCAAATCGGTACAGTTGTGATTGCCAGGGGACCTGACGTTGGGAGTGTGACCGTGGTGTGTGTGTGTTGTGCTGTGTGTGTGTGTGGTGTGTGTGTGTGTGTGTGTGTGTGTGTGTGTTGTGTTGTGTGTGTCGTGTGTGTGTGTGTGTGTGTGTGTGTGTGTGTGTGTGTGTGTGTGTCTAAACACTCCAGGTGATTGTGTGAACTTCCACTGATGGCCTCTGAGAGCTGTCAGCTTCGGAGGGCAATGACAGCACCTCTGAGGCCAAAGTACACTTCTAGAGACACCCTAACCCCCCTGCCTCACTGGCTCAAGGAATTGTCCCTCACAGATCAACTCCTTTGTAATGGCCTCCTTGGAGTTTGCAGTTGTCTTACCCTTTAAGTGCGTGTCCTTTAATGTATTTATACTTGAGATATTGCTTTTCAACAGGAAAAAGTTCAAAATTCAATTCACATGATCCACACACAACGTAGAGGTAAAGACTGTGAGAATAACTTCATACTAACCACATCAACGGATGAGCTTTCTGTTAATGTGAGTATTTAACAAACCTTAGCTTTTCTTTACTCAACAACAATTCAAATGATCAACATAATAATAAACCCTAACCCAATTCAACAACATAAAAGACACAAAAAACTCCTGACTCCATTCAGGGTGTTATGTCATACATCACCGGATTGCGTGACATCATAGTGACGCAGGTCCCTAACTCCCTTTTAACTCCAGTATCTGTAGAGGGCCTGTATGTTGTGATGTGCCCTTTATTTGCTAAGCGGCTGCTATAAAAATTCAGAATACCCTTGAGCCTCCGAGCTGACCCTCCATCCCTTCCACCCCTTCATCCCCTCCATCCCTTCCACCCCTCCCACCCTGTCCAATCTCTTCCATCCCCTCCCACCCCTCCACCCTGTCCAAATCTCTTCCATCCCCTCCACCACTCCACCCTGTCCAACCTCTTCGCATCCCCTCCACCCCTCCACCCTGTCCAACCTCTTCCATCCCCTTCCACCTCTCCACCCTGTCCAACCTCTTCCATCTTCCCCTCCACCCCTCCACCCTGTCCAATCTCTTCCACCCCTCCACCTTCCCACCCTGTCCAACCCCTTCCACCCCTCCACCTCTCCACCCTGTCCAACCTCCTTCCATCCCCTCCCACCCCTCCACCCTGTTTCCAAATCTCTTCCATTCCCCTCCACCCCTCCACCCTGGTCCAACCTCTCTCCAATCCCCTCCACCCCTCCACCCTGTCCAACCCTCTTCCAACCCCTCCACCCCTCCACCCTGTCCAACCTCTTCCATCCCCTCCACCTCTCCACCCTGTCCAACCTCTTCCAACCCCTCCACCCCTCCACCCTGTCCAACCTCTTCCATCCCCTAGTTCTAATCCCACTCGCCCATCTCCAACCTAATACCCACACAGTCAAGTTGAGGTGTGAATTCTCTCAAGTTGACAAGTGTGTCCATATCCTGATTGCCCCCCGGCGGCACGGGGTCATTCACTTCACTCCTCCCTGTTTACGGAAGAGGGGATGAGGTGAGAGGTTTCCCCACTTCCAAAAAGGAGGAAAGAGGGAGGTGAAGGGGATTGGCAGTAGGGTAATCTGATGTTTACGATGCATTTACTGTAGCAGTAGGGTAATCTAATGTTTACTGTAGTAGTTGAGGGAATGAGCACAACATGCAGCTAGCTCTTTCTGGCCTCAGCGATGACAACTCACAACAAGCCTCAAACAGTAGGCCTACATAGATAATAGATAATTGGCTATATAGACGGGTGTTTTTTGTTGTTGCAGCAAACCGAAAGGATTGCGCAACTTTGGGGCAAAACAGACAGCTTTGGTTTAATATATTTCCTCTCCAAATGTTTCTTGAAAACATACACTTAACAAAAATATAAACACAACATGTAAAGAGTTGGTCCCATGTTTCATGAGCTGAAATAAAAGATCCCAGAAATGTTACACATGCACAAAAGCATATCTCTCTCAAATATCGTCCACAAATTTGTTTACATCCCTGTTAGTGAGCATTTATCCTTTGCCAAGATAATCCATCCACCTGACAGGTGTGGCATATCAAGAAGCKGATTAAACAGCATGATAATTACACAGGTGCACCTTGTGCTGGGGACAATAAAAGGCCACTCTAGAATGTTCAGTTTTGTCCCACAACACAACACTACAGATGTCTCAAGTTTTGAGGGAGTGTGCAATTGGCATGCTGACTGCAGGAATGTCCACCAGAGCTGTTGCCAAAGAATTGAATGTTCATGTCTCTACCATAAGGCGCCTCCAAAGTCGTTTTAGAGAATTCGGCAGTACGTCCAACCGGCCTCTCAACCACGGACCACGTGTATGGCGTTGTTTTGCTGATGTCAACGTTGTGAACAGAGTGCCCCATGGCGGTGGTGGGGTTATGGTATGAGCAGGCATAATCTATGGACAACAAACAATTTAGCATTTTAGCGATGGCAATTTGAACCCAAAGAGATACTGTGACGAGACCCTGAGGCACATTGACGTGCCATTCATCCGACGCCATCACCTATTTTTTCAGCATGATAATGTGTTCCAGTTCCCACTAATATCCAGCAACTTCGCACAGCCATTGAAGAGGAGTGGGACAACATTCCACAGGCCATAATCAACAGCCTGATCAACTCTATGCAAAGGAGATGTGTCACTCTGCATGAGGCAAATGGTGGTCACACCACATACTGACTGGTTTTCTGATCAACACCCCTACCTTTTTTTTTTAAAGGTATATGTGGCCAACCTATACAGATCTATATTCCCAGTCATGTGAAATCCATAGATTAGGGCATAGTGAATTTATTTAATTTGACTGATTTCCTGATATGAACTGTAACTAACTGTAACTCAGTAAAATCTTTGAAATTGTTGCATGTTGCATTTATATTTTTGTTCAGTATAAATACATTTGCACAATGAGCACTTGTCTCTCAAAAACATTTTCCACTCCCCATTCCACACAACCTGAGTCTAAGACAGGGGTAATGAAATCTTACCCTACGAGGTCCGGAGCCTGCCGGAGTCTGTTCTATCTGGTAATTAATTACACCCACSTGGTGTCCCAGGTCTAAATCACTTCCTGATTAGAGGGGAAGAATTAACAAAAAAAGCAGTGAAACTGGTTTTGAGGTCCAGAATTTGAGGGGTCGAACAGAGTACAATGAACTGGCCACTCAAACTTTCTCTGACCTGTGTGACCTTCCCCTGATTGGTTGCTAGTCACGTTGTTAGGGGGCAGGACAGCCCCTCTGACTGTGCAGGCCTCTGTCTCCTCACTTCTCCTCTGAGTGGACTTCTGAGATGGAGTRCATGCATAAGTAAGTTAATATTGTTATTGTAACTTGTGTGTGTTTACAATTTACTGTTKGTAGCAGTTACTGATAATTGTTATCTTATCTAGCCTTGATCTATACAGTCTAAATACAGCCATTTATATTTCTACAGTCCTTACAAATGGTATCAGTGCTCTTGCATTGCTATTGCATTGAATTCTTCCTCATGTAATGCTAATTGTGTACAGCCTATTCATAACTGTTTATCTCCTGTATTACAGAACCAAATCCTTCCCACGTTTATTCCCTGTCTGTTGTGCGTGTGTTTGGGGGAAATTCCACGGTGACAGGAATAAACGCTGCAACTCCGATTTTACACTTTATAAACTCTGCGAGATTGCCACATTCCCCTCTGACCGGGGGAGGTGCTAGCAGATCACAGATCAGCCCAAATGGAGAGTTGTACCTTCAGTTACAGTTTGTTGGTTCACCAGCTAGTGAATATTTGCCCTATTTGCATAGGACATACACTACATGCACAAAAGTATGTGGCACCCTGCTTCGTCGATCACCTCATTCCAAAATCATGGCATTAATATGGAGTTGGTCCACCCTTTTACTGCTATTAACAGCCTCCCTCTTTGGGAAGACTTTCCACATAGATGTTGGAAATTCCTGCTGGGATTTGCTTCCATTCAAACCATAAGAGCATTAGTGAGGTCGGTCACTGATGTTGGAGGATTAGGCCTGGCTCGCAGTCGGCGTTCCAATTCATCCCAAAGGTGTTCGTGGGGTTGAGGTCAGGGCTCTGTGCATGTCAGTTAAGTTCTTCCACACCACTTTTCTGTATGGATCTCGCTTTGTGCACAGGGGCATATTATTTATTTTTATTGAACCTGTATTTAACTAGCAAGTCAGTTAAGAACGATTTTTAATTATAATGACGGCCTACCCCGGCCAAACCCGGAAGATGCTGGGCCAATTGTGCGCCGCCCTAATGTGACTCCTGATCACGGCCGGATGTGATACAGCCTGGATTCGAACCAGAGACTGAGTGACGCCTCTTACATGAGATGCAGTGCCTAGGCATGTCATGCTGAAACAGGAAAAGGCCTTCCCCAAACTTTTGCCACAAAGTTGGACGCACAGAATTGCTAGAATGTCATTGTGCTTTGTAGCGTTAATATTTCCCTGGAACTAACCCTAGACCATTATACCTCCTCCACCAAGCTTTACATTGGCACAATGCAATTGTGACAGGTTGTGTTTCCTGGCACCTGCCAAACCCAGATAAGTCCGCTTGACCGTCAGACAGTGAAGCGTGATTCATCACTCCAGAGAATGCGTTTCCACTGCTCCAGAGTCCAATGGCGGCTAGAACCATTCATGAAGTTCCGATGAACCTTTACTTGTGCTGACTTTGCTTCCAGAGGCAGTTTGGAATTCGTCAGGATGGTGTTGCAAAGACAGGTGATTTTTACATCGTTACGTGCTTCAGCACTCGCGGGTCCCATTCTGTGAGCTTGTGTGGCCTACCAGTTTGCGGGCTGAGCTGTTGCTCCTGAGACATTTCCTCATTCACTTACAGTTGACCGGGGCAGCTCCACAGGAGCAGAAATTTGACGAATGACATGTGGACATGCAATATTGACAGTGCCACGATTGAAAGTGGGATCTGAGTTCTTCAGTTAGGAACATTCTAGTGCAATGTTCTGTCTATGGATTTCGCAGGGACTGTG
>NC_036839.1:30750715-30757855 GCF_002910315.2 Salvelinus sp. IW2-2015
GAATGCTGCCCCTACCCTAGTGAAGTTAACACAGTGTCCAAAGAAGGGCCAGAAGTATACAGAATGGTGTCGTCTGCGTAGAGATGGATCAGAGAATCACCAGCAGCAAGAGCACATCATTGATGTATACAGAGAAGAGAGTCGGCCCAAGAATTTAACCCTGTGGCACCCCCATAGAGACTGCCACAGCTCTGGACAATAGGCCCTCCGATTTGACACACTGAACTCTGTCTGAGAAGTAGTTGGTGAACAAGGCGAGGCAGTCATTTGAGAAACCAAGGCTGTTGAGTCTGCCGATAAGAACGTGGTGATTGACAGAGTGGAAAACCTTGCCGGGTCGACAGACTAGTGTCCTGTCCAGACGGTGTCCTTGTACATGCCTCACACTACAGAATCAGGAGATGAGCTCCTGCCCCTACGGGCCGTTCTGGATCAGTCTAACTTTTTATATGTTTAAGGCTTATTTACCTACCTACTTATAATAGTAGCAGCAGCAGCGACTATAGAAGCGGCTATATTGATTGCGCGTCTGATTTGAATTTGACCCCGCCGTACCGAGTCTGTTCTGCGCTTGAGGGCTGACTGATTCCTCAGAGTCGCGATAAAAAATGATCCGTTGTTGGGCATCGGCATCTCAGTTGTAAATTGTTCGATGCCATTTTGTCTGGCAGTACAATGTGAGGGATCCAATGGCTTTACCAACCATTTAGAATCTGGTAGCTGTATGCTCACACCTCCAATGAAGTCATAGCTGGCTTGATATTGGCTTTATACGAGTTACCGACATCAGAAATGTAAATGAAAGATTTCAAAATGCTAATATGAATAGCCTGTACAGTCTTTCAAAAAAGCACAGGAACAGTCGTGAAAACATGTTATAATAACAGGAAGGAAAACTAATCTCTGTCACATTCATATGAAGCAAAAGTCATATAAAATATCTAACAAAGCTGTTGGAAACAAGTAAAACATGCATTTTAGGAGAACAATAAAATTGAGTTCAATAGCTGCATATTACAGATTAAAGACTAAAATAAGCACAATCTGCAAGTGATAATGCAAAGATGGTGTGATTGTCCCATGAGTCCTAAATAACTGTAATCTTCTCCAAGTCCCAACCTGTGTAGTCTTCTCCAAGTCCCAACTCGTGTAGTCTTCTCCAAGTCCCAACCCAAACCCGTGTAGTCTTCTCCAAGTCCCAACCCTGTAGTCTTCTCCAAGTCCCAACCCAACCTGTTAGTCTTCTCCAAGTCCCAACCTGTGTAGTCTTCTCCAAGTCCCAACTCGTGTAGTCTTCTCCAAGTCCCAACCCAAACCCGTGTAGTTCTCTCCAAGTCCCAACCCGTGTACTTCTCCAAGTCCCAACCCAAACCTGTGTAGTCTTCTCCAAGTCCCAAACCCGTGTAGTCTTCTCCAAGTCCCAACCCGTTAGTCTTCTCCAAGTCCCAACCAGTGTAGTCTTCTCCAAGTCCCAACCAGTGTAGTCTTCTCCAAGTCCCAACCCGTGTAGTCTTCTCCAAGTCCCAACCAGTGTAGTCTTATCCAAGTCCCAACCCCTGTAGTCTTCTCCAAGTCCCAACCAGTGTAGTCTTCTCCAAGTCCCAACCCGTGTGTCTTCTCCAAGTCCCAACCCGTGTAGTCTTCTCAAGTCCCAACCCGTGTAGTCTTCTCCAAGTCCCAACCCGTGTAGTCTTCTCAAGTCCCAACCAGCGTAGTCTTCCCCAAGTCCAACCCGTGTAGTCTTCTCCAAGTCCCAACCCGTGTAGTCTTCTCCAAGTCCCAACCAGTGTAGTCTTCTCAAGTCCCAACCCGTGTAGTCTTCTCCAAGTCCCAACCCGTGTAGTCTTCTCCAAGTCCAAACCCGTGTAGTCTTCTCAAGTCCCAACCCTGTAGTCTTCTCCAAGTTCCCAACCCGTGTAGTCTTCTTCAAGTCCCAACCAGTGTAGTCTTCTCCAAGTCCCAACCCGTGTAGTCTTCTCCAAAGTCCCAACCCGTGTAGTCTTCTCCAAGTCCCAACCTGTAGTCTTCTCCAAGTCCCAACCCGTGTAGTCTTCTCCAAATCCCAAACCAGTGTAGTCTTCTCCAAGTCCCAACCCGTGTAGTCTTCTCCAAGTCCCAACCCGTGTAGTCTTCTCCAAGTCCCAACCCGTGTAAGCACCTGTCAAACTAGTGTTATGGCAGATTGATTTACAGCAGGGCCAACCCTCCTCCTGATCCTACTAATCAACATCAGGAACTGGTTGTAGTTGGCCCTCCCTACAGTATGGTGATTAGTGCAGTATAACAACCCTACCCCGCACCCCCTACTTTAAAACGTTGAATTAAACCCTCTACAGGATCYGTGTCCCCACCGCAGGACGGTTGAGCTAACGTAGGCTAATGTGATTAGCATGAGGTTGTAAGTAACAAGAACAGTTCCAGGACATAGACATATCTGATATGGGCAGAAAGCTTAAATTCTTGTTAATCTAAGTGCACTGTCCAATTTACAGTAGCTATTACAGTGAAAGAATACCATGCTATTGTTTGAGGAGAGTGCACAGTTATGAACTTGAAAATGTATTAATGAACCAATTTGGCACATTTGGGCAGTCTTGATACAAAAGTTTCAACAGAAATGCAATGGTTCATTGGATCAGTTTAAAACTTTGCACATACACTGCTGCCATCTAGAGGCCAAAATCTAAATTGCGCCTGGGCTGGAATAATACATTATGGCCTTTCTCTCACATTTCAAAGATGACGGTACAAAGAAAATACAAAGAAATGCATGTTTTTTTCTTTGTATTATCTTTTACCAGATCTAATGTGTTATATTCACCTACATTGATTTAACATTTCCACAAACTTCAAAGTGTTTCCTTTCAAATGGTATCAAGAATATGCATATCCTTGCTTCAGGTCCTGAGCTACAGGCAGTTAGATTTGGGTATGTCATTTTAGGAGAAAATTGTAAAAAAAGGGTCGGATCCTTATTAACCACTAGGCTATCTACAGCCCCTAGATCTAATGTAGCATCTGATCAATCAATCAATGTACATGCAAAAACACAGATATTGAAACAATTAAGAAAATCAACCTGCTATAGAGCTGGGAAATATGACAATGATGGGTGTAGTTTTGAGTGTTTTACTCTACACCGAGTAAAAATGACACACCCCAACACTGGGGTTCATTTACACCACCAAAGAGTGTTAATTTACCTCTTTGTTACACTGAAATATTACAATGAAAAATCAACACTAGGTAACAATTTGCTGGGTACAAATATTCTCATACAGGTACAGTTTAAAACGTCTTATGGCTGGGGGCAGTATTGAGTAGCTTGGATGAACAAGTGCCCAGAGTAAACTGCCTGCTACTGAGGTCCAGTTGCATATTATTAGTTGATTTGGATAGAAAACACTCTGAAGTTTCTAAAACTGTTTGAATGATGTCTGTGAGTATAACAGAACTCATATGGCAGGCAAAAACCTGAGAAAAAAATCCAACCAGGAAATGGGAAATCTGAGGTTTGTAGTTTTTCAACTCATCGCCTATCGAATATACAGTGGATATTGGTCATATTGCACTTCTTAAGGCTTCCACTAGATGTCAACAGTCTTTAGAACCTTGGTTGATGCTTCTACTGTGAAGGAGGGGGAATGAGGGCTCTTTGAGTCATGGTCTGGCAGAGTGCCATGAGCTGACACGCGCGTCACTGAGAGTTAGACCTGCGTTCATCGCATTTCTACAGACAAAGGAATTCTCCGGTTGGAACATTATTGAAGATTTATGTTAAAAACATCCTAAAGATTGATTCTATACTTCGTTTGACATGTTTCTACGAACTGTAATATGACTTTTCATCTGAACTTTCGCCTGGACTGCCCGCGCCTCTCTGAGTTTGAGTTGTGTACTGAACGCGCGAACAAAAAGAGCTATTTGGACATAAATTATGGACTTTATGGAACAAATCAAATATTTATGTGGAACTGGGATTCCTGGGAGTGCATCTTGATGAAGATCATCAAAGGTAAGTGAATATTTATAATGCCATTCTGACATCTGTTGACTCCACAACATGGCGGATATCTTAATGGCTGTTGGGCTCTGAGCGCTGTACTCAGATTATAGCATGGTGTGCTTTTTCCGTAAAGTGTTTTTTAAATCTGACACAGCCGTTGCATTAAGGAGAAGTTTATCTAAAGTTCCATGTGTAATACTTGTATTTTTTATCAATGTGTATTATGAGTATTTCTGTAAACTGTAAAATGTAAACAAGATTTTTGATATAAATATGAACTTTATCGAACAAAAACATACATGTATTGTGTAACATGAAGTCCTATGAGTGTCATGATAAGATCATCAAAGGTTAGTGATTAATTTATTCTATTTCTGCTTTTTGTGACTCTCTCTTTGGCTGGAAAAATGGCTGTGTTTGTCTGTGACTAGGTACTGACCTAACATAATCAGATGGTGTGCTTTCGTCGTAAAGCCTTTTTGAAATCGGACACTGTGGTGGAATTAACAACAAAGTTTATCTTTAAAATGGTGTAAAATACTTGTATGTCTGAGGAATTTTTAATTATGAGATTTCGTGTGTTTGAATTTGCGCCCTGCACTTTCACTGGCTGTTGTCATAACGATCCCGTTAACGGATCCCAGCCATAAGAAGTTTAAAACATTCTCACACCTATATTTTTTAACTCTAGAGGGTTAAAGTTTAAACACTGTTGTAAGCACTAATATTCAAGCACTATTTAAAAGAAAGAACAGAAATACAATAAAAATCTGATTCAGAATCAGAATGGTCAATTTAGAACCTATTTAGAAACATCTGCCTTCCAAAGAATCATCAAGAATCATCTTCCAAAAACAGTTCTAGGATGAAAAAGGGTTTTAGGGTAGAACCATCTTCCAAAAACAGTCTTAGCATGGAAAAGGGTTTAGGTAGAACCATTTGTCTTGTAAAGAACCCTCCTCTTCCAAAAAGTGTTATTGACATGAAAATAGTTCTTGGTAGAAATCCTATCTCCTCGGTAGAGAACGCTTTTGGAGTGTTGTGTATGTGGGGGTTACTGTATGTTACATGTGTATGTATATATGCAATGTGGTATAATTGTGTGTGTGTTAAGGTGTGTGAGATGTTCTGTACCTGGTCGTAGTAGGATGTAGTCCAGGGGCAGCGCGCTAGAAATGGGGAATCCTCTTGGCCCACTTCACCAGAGTGAATAGCTGCTTATCTGCTGCCTGGCAGATGTTGGTGACCGGATCATCTGTCTGTTCACAGAGACACATATTAAACTCAATGATCAGCTATGACAGAGGACACTGGATATAGGAGGAACACAGTGACAGGGGACACTGGCTATAGGAAAGAAACACAGTGGACAGGGGACACTGGCTATAGGAGGAACACAGTGACAGGGGACACTGGCTATAGGAGGAACACAGTGACAGGGGACACTAGCTATAGGAGGAACACAGTGACAGGGGACACTGGCTATAGGAGGAACACAGTGACAGGGGACACTGGCTATAGGAGGAACACAGTGACAGGGACACTAGCTATAGAGGAACACAGTGACAGGGGACACTGGCTATAGGAGGAACACAGTGACAGGGGACACTGGCTATAGGAGGAACACAGTGACAGGGGACACTGGCTATAGGAGGAACACAGTGGACAGGGGACACTGGCTATAGGAGGAACACAGTGACAGAGGACACTGGCATAGGAGGAACACAGTGACAGGGGACACTGGCTATAGGAGGAACACAGTGACAGAGGACACTGGCTATAGGAGAACACAGTGACAGGGACACTAGCTATAGGAGGAACACAGTGACAGGGGACACTGGCTATAGGAGGAACACAGTGACAGGGGACACTGGCTATAGGAGAACACAGTGACAGGGGACACTGGCTATAGGAGGAACACAGTGACAGGGGACACTGGCTATAGGAGGAACACAGTGACAAAGGACACTGGCAATAGGAGGAACACAGTGACAGGGGACACTGGCTATAGGAGGAACACAGTGACAGGGGACACTGGCTATAGGAGGAACACAGTGACAGGGGACACTGGCTATTACAGGGCGTAGAGGAACACAGTGACAGGGGACACTGGCTATAGGAGAACACAGTGACAAAGGACACTGGCTAGAGGAACAACAGTGACAGGGGACACTGGCTATAGGAGGAACACAGTGACAGGGGACACTGGCTATAGGAGGAACACAGTGACAGGGACATGTATAGGAGGAACACAGTGACAGGGGACACTGGCAATAGGAGGAACCACAGTGACAGGGACACTGGCTATAGGAGGAACACAGTGATAGAGGACACTGGCTATAAGAGGAACACAGTGACAGGGGACACTGGCAATAGGAGGAACACCGTGACAGGGGACACTGGCTAAGGAGGAACACAGTGACAGAGGGACACTGGCTATAGGAGGAACACAGTGACAAGACACTGGCTATAGAGGAACACAGTGACAGGGGACACTGGCTATAGAGGAACAGTGACAGGGACACTGGCTATAGGAGGAACATAGTACAAGGACACGGCTATAGGAGTAACACAGTGACAGAGGACACTGGCTATAGGAGGAACACAGTGACAGGGACACTGGCTATAGGAGGAACACAGTGACAGGGGGACACTGGCTATAGGAGGAACACAGTGACAGGGGACACTACTATAGGAGGAACACAGATGACAGGGACACTGGCTATAGGAGGAACACAGTGACAGGGGACACTGCGATAGGAGGAACACAGTGACAGGGGACACTAGCTATAGGAGGAACACAGTGACAGGGGACACTGGCTATAGGAGAACACAGTGACAGGGGACACTGGCTATAGGAGGAACACAGTGACAGGGGACACTGGCTATAGGAGGAACACAGTGACAGGGACACTGGCTATAGGAGGAACACAGTGACAAAGACACTGGCAATAGGAGGAACACAGTGACAGAGGACCACTGGCTATAGGAGGAACACAGTGACAGAGGACACTGGCTATAGGAGAAGAACAGTGACGGGGACACTGCTATAGGAGGAACACAGTGACAGGGGACACTGGCTATAGGAGGAAACAGTGACAGGGGACACTGGCTATAGGAGGAACACAGTGACA
>NC_036839.1:30757880-30761807 GCF_002910315.2 Salvelinus sp. IW2-2015
CTTGATTGATGCCCTTCCTTGATTGACGCTCCAGATGACGCTCCTCCTGATGATGCTCCTCATTGATGACGCTCCTCCTGATGACGCTCCTCCTGATGATGCTCCTCCTGATGATGCTCCTCCTGATGACGCTCCTCCTGATGATGCTCCTCCTGTTGACGCTCCTCCAGATGACGCTCCTCCTGATGACGCTCCTCCTGATGACGCTCCTCCTGATGATGCTCCTCCTGCTGATGATGCTCCTGTTGACGCTCCTCCTGATGACGCTCCTGCTGATGACGCTCCTGCTGACGCTCCTTCTGCACTGCTGCCAAACACATGTCCACAGGGCCTTTCATATACTCCCTACCTGTCTCCTGGTCTCCTATTAGGGCCTGGGGGTCACATAGCTACCTACACACACTCAGGACTATATTAGAAAGTGTGTGACATTGTAGTGTTTTACTTACCAGGAGGGTCCAAAGACGGGCTTCCTGAAGATGATTTTTTCCAGGTGGAGATCTACACCAAATCTTGCCGCTTGCGAAAAGAAACATGATAATCTCACTATAAAACAACATGTTCATGTATGCAAACATTTCTATCATCGTAGCTAGCCTAGCAGCTAACATTGTTTATTGTTGCAAGAATTCACAGTTAATTGTTGTCAAATAAAGAAAGCAATTCAGCCAATGTTAGATTTGAACTGTTTTGTAAGCATAATGTCTAGTTAGCTAGATAAAGTCTAGCTAGTTAGCTAGCTAGCTAGAAGATGAATAGGCTTAAACATTTTCTCTGGTACTCCCTAGCAAGCAACGCATTAGCAAGCAAGCTAGCTATCTAAATAAATTATCTGCACTTGAGCTAGCTAGCTAGCTAGGTGTTTTGGCTTTGTAGCTATTTAGCTAACATTAGCTAGTTAACATGGCTCAATGACGGTAGCATATTCTCCCTGGCTGAGAAAAATAATAATAAGATTAACACTTACTGAACGTTCATATCAACCTTGTTGTAACTAGGCAAGATAACTTAGCTATGCTAGTTTAGCTAGCCAAAATTACAGTAGCTTAGCAGGCCCATACTAACTAGCTAGCATCAGCTAATCTTGTTTCATTGGACAGTTTGTTCAGTCAATCCAAACTTTATGTTAGTCAAATTTACTTGAAACTCACCCTGGATCGTTTTACTCCTCCATGATCAATCCCATGCAGAAAGAACAAACTACTCGTCTAAAAACGACTGATAGAAACCAGCAAGATCAGGAAGTCARGAATCCTTCAAAATAAAAGTACTTTTCTGTAAACTGTGTAAATGAATATTATCATAACAATCGTCGGATATCATACAAATTTAACACATCTTATACGGGTGATCAAACACATGCATTCCTAAAACTAATTACGTCATTTTTTGTTTTTATACATAATAATTCAGCCTAAATGGGAACATGAGAACTGAGGAAGTCCTAATATGGATGCCATGATAAACATTTGCATACTGATCTGTAAAACGCAACTCACAAATTTACGAGCCAACTCAAAAATATATGGGCCAACTCACAAATATACGAATCAACTCACAAATATATGGGCCAACTCACAAATATATGAGCCAACTCACAAATATATGGGCCAACTCACAAATATATGGGCCAACTCACAAATTTACGAGCCAACTCACAAATACACGGGCCAACTCACAAATACACGAGCCAACTCACAAATATATGGGCCAACTCACAAATATACGAGCCAACTCACAAATATATTAGCCAACTCACAAATTATGAGCCAACTCACAAATATAACGGGCCAACTCACAAATATATGGGCCAACTCACAAAATATATGAGCCAACTCACAAATAATCGAGCCAACTAACAAATATACGAGCCAACTAACAAATATATAGCCACTCACAACATACGAGCCAACTCACAACAATACGAGCCAACTCACAAATATACGAGCCAACTCACAAATATAACGAGCCAACTAACAAATATATGAGCCAACTAACAAATATATGAGCCAACTCACAAATATACGAGCCAACTCACAAATATACGAGCCAACTCACAATATACGAGCCAACTCACAAATATATGAGCCAACTCACAACAATACGAGCCAACTAACAAATATGAGCCAACTCACAAATATACGAGCCAACTAACAAATATATGAGCCAACTCACAAATATACGAGCCAACTCACAAATATATGAGCCAACTCACAACAATCGAGCCAACTCACAACAATACGAGCCACTAACAAAATTTGGAGAGGAGTCACAAACATGTCACAAACATGTCAGATGCATGTCAAAAACGTAATCTGTGGAGCCACATGTTGTCACATTCACAAAAGCCTATTTGACCACTGTTGTGTTTGCAAAGTAAGAAATATGTTTGCAAATGTGCTGTGGTAACCAAAAAAAACTCGCCTTGCATTTTTTTATGAATCATCATTTGTTTTGGTTAATGATGACTCATTTGCGTTTGGATCTTGACATACTATATGTTGGTGAAAATATATTGGCATATTTACAAAATGATTTTTTTTTTTAAGTTTCCTTTAATATTTGAACAACACATCTTTTGTTTACGACTCACTACTTCTATGTTTCAAAATGATGAAAATCCATCTAATCTATCTATCTAATCTATCTATCTAATCTATCTATCTATCTCCCTATCTAATCTATCTATCTAATCTANGCCATAGGATATATCTAAAGTAGTGCACTATGTAGGGAATAGGGTGCCATAGGATATATCTAAAGTAGTGCACTATGTAGGGAATAGGGTGCCATTTGAAACGCTGAGTCGTGAATGGTGACTGAACCCCTATGTTCTGTGTTGGTCTCGACTCACTAAAGCCTCTCTCTCAACACCTGCCACAGAGAATCACACACCCACTCCACACACACACAAACATACAGTATGTAAAGCACGACACACACACACAAACATACAGTATGTAAAGCACGACACACACACACACAAACCCAGACATGCTCCCAAACACACTCTCTCTGTTCACACCATGCCTCTCACTCACGTCTCTCACACACAGAATCACAGACACATTGCTTTAAGACCTCCAGTACAGAACGAGGCAGAGTGGTGTTGTCTACTAACTGTTGCTGCACCCCCAGTCCTGCTGCAACCCCAGTCCTGCTGCAKCCCCAGTCCTGCTGTACCCCCAGTTCTGCAGCACCCCCAGTCCTGCTGCACCCTCAGTCCTGCTGCACCCCTCAACAACATCTCTAATGACCAGCCCTAAAGCTTCCATACCATACCTCCATCCACAGTCTCTCTCTCTCTCTCTCTCTGTCTCTCTCAGCAGGAGGTTTGCATGTGAATGTGTTAATTAAGCTGCCCCAACTGCTGTGAGTCAAAATAGGACCCATAACCCTATGGGCCCTGGTCACAAGTAGTGTATTATAAAGGGAATAGGGAATCATTTAGGATGCACACTCAGCGGATGTTCTGCATTAAAGGAGCCGTCCGTAGGGTGTGCCTGATAATTCACGGTCCTGATGACATTATCATTACTCATTATCGCCGCTCATTATCACCCACCCCCGAGACACACCGGCCACACTGATGGAGACACTGATGGAGACCCCAGCACTGGTGGAGACACTGGTGGAGACCCCAGCACTGATGGATACACTGGTGGAGACCCCAGCACTGATGGAGACACTGATGGAGACCCCAGCACTGATGGAGACACTGGTGGAGACCCCAGCACTGGTGGAGACACTGGTGGAGACCCCAGCACTGATGGAGACACTGGTGGAGACCCCAGCACTGGTGGAGACACTGGTGGAGACCCAGCACTGGTGGAGACACTGGTGGAGACCCCAGCACTGGTGGAGACGCATAACCAGATGGCGGGATGTTGTGTGTGTACCTGTCTCTCTCTGTGTGTGTGCGTGACA
>NC_036839.1:30764709-30768428 GCF_002910315.2 Salvelinus sp. IW2-2015
GCTTAGTGGGACTATAATTTGTTTTTCAACAGGTTAATGACCCAACACACCTCCAGGCTGTGTAAGGGCTATTTTACCAAGAAGGAAAGTGATGGAGTGCTGCATCAGATGACCTGCATCAGATGACCTGGCCTCCACAATCACACGACCTCAACCAAATTGAGATGGTTTGGGATGAGTTGGACCGCAGAGTGAAGGCATATGTGGAAACTCCTTCAAGACTGTTGGAAAAGCATTCCAGGTGAAACTAGTTGAGAGAATGCCAAGAGTGTGCAAAGTTGTCATCAAGCCAAAGGGTGGCTACTTTGAAGAATCTCAAATATAAAATATATTTTGATTTAACACTTTTTTGATTTACTACATGATTCCATATGTGTTATTTCATAGTTTTGATGTCTTCACTATTATTCTACAACGTAGAAAATAGTAAAAATAAAGAAAACCCTTGAATGAGTAGGTGTGTCCTAACTTTTGACTGGTACTGTATATGATAGCGACGTTATAACAGCCCTCGGAGGGAATCCCAGCCTGCATCCCAAATGGCACTATTCCTTATATAGTGAATTAATCTTGACCAATGGTGCCTTAATCTAAAGTAGTGCACTACATACAAAATAGGCCGMGTGTCATTTGGGCAGGTCAACATTGTTCTGGAGGCAGTTCTGCAGAGTGGTCACTAGCTAACACAGCCACAATGTTATAAAATGTGATTTGACACGTAGCCCTAACCTTAATCACACTGCTAACACCAATGCCAAAAAAAAAACAAAAAAAAAACATTTTGGGGGTTTTCAATTTTGACTGCAGCTGGCCTATCTAAGGGGAAATCGCTCAGTTCTGCCTCCAGGACACATTTTCCGTCTGAAGAAATTGCAACCAGCAGTTGAAAAAATAACAAGGAGGATACCCCGTCCCTGTTTGAGTAAAAAAAAAATGGGGGCTGAAGAAACATAGCCACTTTCAAATGCATAAACAGAGCTATAGATGCACGGACTGACCATCCATGATATCAAGATTCTAGCTTTTGACCATGTTATGAGGCTATATTAGTGTTTGTTTACAAACATTGGAGTAAAACAAGTTTATATTTTGGGTTCTGATGGAGTGTGATAGTTGAACTAAACTCATGAGGCATTTATAAAATATATTCTTCAAGAATCAACGGGTACATTTCATTCATTAATTCAAGTCCAAAAATGGATGTAGCAACCGCAGATTGTCCCTTTTAATGGCAACAATTACAGCCTGACACGGATAGTTTAATCTACACACGGATAGTTTAATCTACACGATGATAGTTTAATATACACACGGATAGTTTAATCTACACGCGGATAGTTTAATCTACACGCGGATAGTTTAATCTACACGCGGATAGTTTAATCTACACGCTGATAGTTTAATCTACACGCTGAGAGTTTAATCTACACGCGGATAGTTTAATCTACACGCGGATAGTTTAATCTACACGCTGCACTTCAAGACACTGTTTTGATTTCTCTCTAGAGAAACGGCAAGTTGGGCTCACAAAAAAAAATGTGGTGGTGGTTATGATGGTGTGGTGGTAAGTGGGGGTAATGATGATGATGATGTGGTTGGTGGTGGTTATGATGGTAATGATGATGATGGTTGGTGTAATGATGATGGTGGTGGTGGTAATGAGATGGTGGTGAGTTAATGATGATGGTGGTGATGGTAATGATGATGGTGGTGGTGGTATGTGTAATGATGATGATGATTGATGGTGATGGTAATGCATGATGTTGGTGGTAATGGTAATGATGATGGTGGTGGTGGTTATGATGGTAATGATTGATGATGAGATGGTGATCGTAATGATGATGATGATGGTGATGGTTATGGTGATGGTGGTGGTGGTTATGGAAATGATGATGATGATTGATGGTGGTAATGACAGATAATGATCCTGTGTGTTGACTGTCGGTAACAGGTGAAACAGATCATGGAGGAGGCGGTGACTAAGAAGTTTGTCCATGAAGACAGCAGCCACATCATCGGCCTGTGCAGTAAGTACACACACACACACACACACAACACACACACACACACACACACACACACACACACACACACACACACACACACACACACACACACACACTCTCTCTCTCTGAGAGTCCTCAGCTGATATGTGAGGTGTCTGGGTGAAGTACAGTACTTGACGTCATTGCCAGCACATCAACGGTAAGTTAATAATCACACTGGAGTCACCGCGGAAACTAATCTTAGATGTTCCCTGGCCGCAAAACATACACTTTCTCTGAGAAAGACCAGATGTGTGTGTGGGTGTGTGAGTGAGTGTGTGTGGCCCCGTAGTGCAGTCAGTATTTTCTGGAAGGCTGCCGGTGTAGTGGGATGAGTTTATGTAGTTTCCGTCCGGATGACTGCGAGCCGGTGAGCTGGCGAATCACACCTTTACCAACTTATGCTCCGCCACACCGAGGGAGGGGGGGCTGTATATCTTTCCCTATTTGCTTGTGTGTATCTGTCTCTCTGTGTGTGTGTGTGTGTGTGTGTGTGTGTGTGTGTGTGTGTGTGTGTGTGTGTGTGTGTGTGTGTGTTGTGTGTGTGGTGGTGTGTGGTGGTGTGGGTTATAACTTCCTTTGTTCCTACGACACTCAGATATCCATTGAGGATCTCAGCGGGGGGGTTCTACCAACCTGGGTCAGGGCAGACCCGTAGAAGCTGTATCCCTTACGGTTCTCTGTTCCTTATTAAAGCACTACTGTTGACCATACTCCACTAGAAAGATAGATGTTGTGTGCTGTACACTTTCACCGACATTTAGTTTATTTCTTAGGTTATTAAAACAACTGATTTACCCGACGTCGGTTTAAATTGCTTGAATTCTATCTAGTTCAGTTTTTTTTTTTTTTTGTGAGCCCAACTTGCCGTTTCTCTAGAGAGAAATCAAACAGTGTCTTGAAGTGCAGCGTGTAGATTAAACTATCCGCGTGTAGATTAAACTATCCGCGTGTAGATTAAACTCTCAGCGTGTAGTTAAACTATCAGCGTGTAGATTAAACTATCCGCGTGTAGATTAACTATCGCGTGAGATTAAACTATCCGCGTGTAGATTAAACTATCCGTGTGTATATAAACTATCCATCGTGGTAGATTTAAACTATCCGTGTGTAGATTAAACTATCCGGTGTCAGGCTGTAATTGTTTGCATTAAAAGGGACAATCTGCGGTTGCTACATCCATTTTTGGACTTGAATTAATGAATGAAATGTACCCGTTGATTCTTGAAGAATATTTTTATAAATGCCTCATGAGTTTAGTTCAACTATCCACTCCATCAACCCAAATATAAACTTGTTTTATCTCCAATGTTGTGTAAACAAAACTAATATAGCCTCATAACATGGTCAAAAGCTAGAATCTTGATATCTGGATGGTCAGTCCGTGCATCTATAGCTCTGTTTAGCATTTGAAAGTGGCTATGTTTCTTCAGCCCCATTTTTTTTTTACTCAAACAGGGACGGGTTCCTCTTGTTATTTTTTCAACTGCTGGTTGCAATTTCTTCAGACGGAAAATGTGTCCTGGAGGCAGAACTGGCGATTTCCCCTTAGATAGGCCAGCTGCAGTCAAAATTGAAAACCCCCAAAATGTTTTTTTTTGTTTTTTTTTTGGCATTGGTGTTAGCAGTTGATTAGGTTAGGGCTACGTGTCAAATCAACATTTTATAACATTG
>NC_036839.1:30771936-30811662 GCF_002910315.2 Salvelinus sp. IW2-2015
TCCTACATAACCTAGTTATTGATATGAAAGAACAGGCCCTACCCTTACCCTATTATTGATGAAGAGAAACAGACCCTACCTGTAACACCCTAAGTATTGCATGCAAGAAACAGGGCCCTACCTGTATAACCATAGTAATTGATTGAAGAAGAAACAGGCCCCTACCTACATATTATGATTGAATAGAAAAACAGGCCCTACCTGGAAACCTATTATTGATGGAAAACAGCCACCTACCTGTTACCCTATATTATATGAAAAAAAGAAGAAGAACACGCCCACCTACCTGTACTCTAGTTATTGAGATGAAGAGAAACAAGGCCTACCTGTAACCTAGCTAATTGATGAAGAGAAACAGCCCATACCTGACCCTAGTTATTGAAGAGAAGAAACCAGACCCTACCTGTACCCTATAATGACGATGAAGAAAGAGAGAACGGCCCCTAACCTGTAAACCTTAGCTATTGATGAAGAAACAGCCCACCTGTACCTAGTTATATGAAGAACAGCCCTACCTGGCCCTAACCTTGATGTAATTAAGTTAAACGTCTGGGGCAGCGTGAATATATATATTTTTTAATGATGTTCCTTGAGGTTGTCTGAGTTGTGACGGAAAGTAGCTAACAGCTAGCTGCTCTCATGTTTGTTAATAAAGCATGGCGCAGCCCAAGCAGAGCCGTTGCTATGGATACTCAGTCAGAGCGCCATGAGCAGAGCGCATGCAGAGCGAGCTGGGGAGGGAGGGAGTGACCGACAGAGAGGTGCAGCTAATAGATTTACTAACGAGAGAAAACATTTCTGATTTCGGGCCCTTAAATTTGACCGAAGCAATTGGGTTAGTCACTCCGATATCATATTAAAAACTGCAAACATTTTCTCTACACCTCTATGTCAAAATGTGTAGAATTGCATTAAATTAGATGTAAAACTGCAACATTTTCTCTACACCCTATGTCAAAATGTAGAATTGGCAGGAAATCATTCAGGAAATTTTAGGGACGCTGTAATTTTTAGCAAAAAATGTCATTTGAAGTGACCCCTGTTCTTAAGTTCTTTTTTTGCGTCTTTTACTTACGGTTTTGTACACCAGCTACAAACAGCTGAAAATACAATATTTTTTGTTATTGAAAATATATTTCACAGTGGTTTAGATGGTACAATGATTCTCTACACTACTTAAACTGAAATTAGGCAAACTATTAGAATTTTATCAATCAGAAAATTTAACAAGGTTTATGCCAAATACACCCATTCAAGTTTCGTAGCGTAGAGTGATGACGATGAGGATTGCTTTGATTGTGATGGTGATAATTACGAATTAGATGGTGGTGGATTTGGTAATGAGATGATGATGTGTGGATAAGGGGTGGTGATGATGTGATGTGGATGGAGTGATGATGTGATGTGGAGTGATAGAGTGGTGTTTTGTAGTGGGGTAATGATGGAATGAGGTGAGTGGTGGTTATGATGGTGATGGTAATGTGGTGGTGGTATGATGGTGATGGTGGGAGTAGTGGAGAGGTAATGATGATGATATGTGTGGTGGTGGTGTGTAGTGGATTGGTAATGATGATGATGGTGTGGTACTAGTGGATAGGTTTAAAGTCGAGTAATGATGATGGTTTCTATGCGTGGTAATGGATGAATGTGGTGATGTAATGATGGATGGTGGTGGATGGTAATGATGATAGGTGGTGGTGGTATGATGAATGATGTGATGATGATGTGGTGATGGTAATGATGATGTGGTGGTAGATGTATGATGATGCATGCTAAGGTGTTTGTTGGATGTGTTGATGTGAGTGTTGAATGATGATGACTGATGTATGGAGGGGTGTGGTGAATTTGTGATGAGTGTATGAGATAATGATCCTGGTGTTAGACTGTCGTACAGGTGAAACAGATCATGGAGGAGCTGACTAAGAAGTTGTCCATGACCAGCAGCCCTCATCGCTGTAGCATAAAGTACACACACACACACACACACACACCACACACACACACACACACCACACACACAACACACACACACACACACACACACACACACACACACACACTCTCTCTCTCTGAGAGCTCCTGCAGCTGATATGTTGAGGTGTCTGGGTGAAAGTACATACTTGACGTCCATGCCTCCAGCATCAACGGTAAGTTAATAATCACGACTGGAGTCAACCGAAACTAATCTTAGATGTTCCCTGGCCGGCAAAACATACACTTTCTCTGAGAAAGACCAGATGTGGTGTGTGTGTGTGTGAGTGAGTGTGTGTGGCCCCGTAGTGCAGTCAGTATTTTCTGGAAGGCTGCCGGTGTAGTGGATGAGTTTATGTAGTTTCCGTCCCGGATGACTGCGAGCCGGTGAGCTGGCGAATCACACCTTACCACTTTATGCTCCCGCCACACCGAGGGAGGGGGGGGCTGTATATCTTCCCTATTTGCTTGTGTGTATCTGTCTCTCTGTGTTGTGTGTGTGTTGTGTGTGTGTGTGTGTGTGTGTGTGTGTGTGTGTGTGTGTGTGTGTGTGTGTGTGTGTGTGTGTGTGTGGGGTGTGTGTTTGTTATAACTTCCTTGTTCCTACGACACTCAGATATCCATTGAGGATCTCAGCGGGGTTTCTACCAACCTGGGTCAGGGCAGACCCTAGAAGCTGTATCCCTTACGGTTCTCTGTTCCTTATTAAAGCACTACTGTTGACCATACTCACTAGAAAGATAGATGTTGGTGCTGTACCATTTCACCGACATTTTAGTTTATTTCTTAGGTTATTAAAACAACTGATTTACCCGACGTCGGTTTAAATTGCTTGAATTCTATCTAGTTCAGTTTTTACCACCATCACCATCATAACCACCACCACCATCATCATCATTACCACCACCACCATCATCATCATTACCACCATCATCATCATCATCATCATCACCATCACCACCACCATCATCATCATCATTACCATCACCATCACAATCAAAGCAATCCTCATCGTCATCACCTCGAATTGAGGGGGTATTTGGCATAAACCTTGTTAAATTTTCTGATTGCTAAAATTCTAATAGTTTGCCTAATTTCAGTTTAAGTAGTGTAGAGAATAATTGTACCATCTAAACCACTGTGAAATATATTTTCAATAAGCAAAAATATTGTATTTTCAGCTGTTTGTAGCTGGTGTACAAAACCGTAAGTAAAAGACGCAAAAAACGAAACTTAAGAACAGGGGTCACTTGTAGTCCCAAAGTGACATTTTTTGCTAAACAATTTAGCGTCCCTAAAATTTCTGAATGATTTCCTGCAATTCTACATTTTGACATAGGGTGTAGAGAAAATGTTGCAGTTTTACATCTAATTTAATGCAATTCTACACATTTTGACATAGGGTGTAGAGAAAATGTTTGCAGTTTTTAATATGATATCGGAGTGACTAACCCAATTGCTTCGGTCAAATTTAAGGCCCGAAATCAGAAATGTTTTCCTCCGTTAGTAAATCRATTAGCTGCACCTCTCTGTCGGTCACTCCCTCCCTCCCAGCTCGCTCTGCATGCGCTCTGCTCATGGCGCTCTGACTGAGTATCCATAGCAACGGCTCTGCTTGGGCTGCCATGCTTTATTAACAAACATGAGAGCAGCTAGCTGTTAGCTACTTTCCGTCAAACTCAGACAAACCTCAAGGAACATCATAAAAAAATATATATAATCTCAACTATTTTATATTTGACAAAGTTGAAGCGCTTCTGGCACCAGCAGAGCACGAGCAAATGGCTCAGCTTCAAAATGTTAGTGATCAATTTAGTCATACCAGAGCCCTACCTGTACTCCGGTTATTAATGAAGAAGCAGGTCCTACCTGTACCCTAGTTATTAATGAAGAAACAGGCCCTACCTGTACCCTAGTTATTGATGAAGAAACAGGCTCACCTGTACCCTAGTATTGATGAAGAACAGGCCTACCTGTAACACTAGTTATTGATGAAGAAACACCCGACCCTACTTATTGATGAAGAAACAGGCCCTACCTGTACCTAGTATTGATGAAGAAACAGGCCCTAATGTAACCTAGTTATTGATGAAGAAACAGCCCTACCTGTACCCTAGTTATTGATGAAGAAACAGCCCTACCTGTACCTAGTTTGATGAAGAAACAGGCCTACCTGTACCTAGTAATTGATGAAGAAACAGGCCTACCCTGTACACTAGTTATTGATGAAGAAACAGGCCCTCACTGTAACCTAGTTATTGATGAAGAAACACGCCTACCTGTACCCTAGTATTGATGAAGAAAACAGGCCCTACTGTACTCTAGTTATTGATGAAGAAACAGGCCCTACCTGTAACCTAGCTATTGATGAAGAAACAGGCCCTACCTGTACCTACGTTATTGATGAAGAAACAGCCTACCTGTACCCTAGTTATTGATGAAGAAACAGGCCTAAACCTGTAACGCTAGCTTATTGATGAAGAAACAGGCCCTACCTGTACCCTAGTTATTGATGAAGAAACAGGCCCTACCTGGCCCTAACCTGATGTATAACGTCTGGGCCCATCAGGCTCGGATTGGGGAGCAGAGCTCTACTGGTCGATAATTTGACCATGACTACTGCAAGATTAGATAGCTGGCCGCTAGACTAATTTACCAATCTWAAAAAAAAWAATGTGTTTCCCATCTCTGCTCTAGGAAATAAGGTGCAATTTGGGACGCAGCAGGAGTGATACAGCTGCTTGTTCTCCTGCCAGAAGAGGAGAGTGAGCGCAAGCGAGTGTGTGTGTCTGGTACTGAGGTCGTTAACACCCGTCTTTCCACTTCTGACTGAGACAGAGATGAAGATTGTGTCCCAAAATGGCACCCTTTTCCCTCACAGTGCACCACGGCCCCATTGGGCTCCGGGTCAAATGTTGTGCACTATATAGGGATTAGGGTGCCAGATCAGTGATTAGTCCAAGAGTAGCCTTTAGCAGAAAGGAAGGATTCATCTTTTAAAAGTCTTGGAACTGGGATTCTGTTTACTCTGTTCACAGCGAAGAAGAATTTCATGGGCTTTTTTCCCCAAAGAGATCAATACATTTTAATTTAAAAGCTTTCAATATATTGCCCATCTAGTGATGTATCAGCTACAAACCATTACAGGTGGCAGAAATCCGCTTCACGCCAGACATCCCTAACTTATCAATAGTAATGGGCCTGTCATTGTTGATCGAGCTGTAGATCGGTGGTTCAGGTTTTGTGGGGTATTGTGGGTAGGCTGGTAACACAACAAGTCAATTTAATTAATTTGAAAATTTAGGCTGTAACACAACTCAATTTAATTCATTTTAAAATGTAGGCTGTAACACAACACAAATGTGGAAAAGTCAAGGGGTGTGAAATCAAATCGAATTGTATTTGTCACATGCACAACTGGTGTGTAGGCCTTACAGTGAAATTCTCACTTACAAGCCCTTAACCAACAATGCAGTTTAGAAAAAAATAAGTGTTGAGTAAAAAATAAAAAATAAAAGAAACAAATAAGTAAAGAGCAGCAGTAAAATAACAAGTGAGGCTATATACAGGGGGGTACCGGGGGGTACCGGTACAGTGTCAATGTGCAGGGGCACCGGTTAGTAATGAGACTATATACAGGGAGGTACAGGGGGGTACCAGGGGGTACCGGTACAGTGTCAATGTGCGGGGGCACCGGTTAGTAATGAGACTATATACAGGGGTACATTAGCTGTTCAGGAGGGGACTGAGCATGCACCCCTGAGGGGCCCCCGTGTTGAGGATCAGCGTGGCAGATGTGTTGTTACCTAACCTTACCACCTGGGGATGGCCCGTCAGGAAGTCCAGGACCCAGTTGCAGAGGGAGGTGTTTAGTCCCAGGGTCCTTAGTTTATTGATGAGCTTTGAGGGCACTATGGTGTTGAACGCTGAGCTGTAGTCAAGAAATAGCATTCTCACGTAGGTGTTCCTTTTGTCCAGGTGAGAAAGGGCAGTGTGGAGTGAAATAGAGATTGCATCARCTGTGGATCTATTGGGGCGGTATGCAAATTGGAGTGGGTCTAGGGTTTCTGGGATAATGGTGTTTATGTGAGCCATGACCAGTCTATCAAAGCACTTCATGGCTACAGACCTGAGTGCTACGGGTCGGTAGTCATTTAGGCAGGTTACCTTGGTGTTCTTGGTGGTCTGCTTGAAACATGTTGGCATTACAGACTCTGTCAGGGACAGGTTGAAAATGTCAGTGAAGACACTAGCCAGTTGGTCAGAGCATGCTCGGAGTACACGTTCTGGTAATCCATCTGGCCCTGCGGCCTTGTGAATGTTGACCTGTTTAAAAGGTCTTATTCACATCAGCTATGGAGAGCGTGATCACACAGTCGTCCGGAACAGCTGATGCTCTCATGCATGCTTCAGTGTTACTTGCCTCGAAGCAAGCATAGAAGTTATTTAGCTAATCTGGTAGGTTCGTGTCACTGGGCAGCTCGTGGCTGTGCTTCCCTTTGTAGTCCGTAATAGTTTGCAAGCCTTGCCACATCCAACGAGCGTCAGAGCCGGTGTAGTAGGATTCAAACTTAGTCCTGTATTGACGCTTTGCCTTTTTGATGGTTCGTCGGAGAGCATAGAGGGAATTCTTATAAGCGTCCGGGTTAGAGTCCCACTCCTTGAAAGCGGCAGCTCTACCCTTTAGCTCAGTGCGGATGTTGCCTGTAATTCATGGCTTCTGGTTGGGGTTTGTACAAACATATTCCAGTCTGTGCTAGCAAAACAGGCCTGTAGCTTAGCATCTGCTTCATCTGACCACTTCCTTATTGAACGAGTCACTGGTACTTCCTGCTTTAGTTTTTGCTTGTAAGCKGGAATCAGGAGGATAGCGTTATGGTCAGATTTGCCAAATGGAGGGCAAGGGAGAGCTTTGTACTCATCTCTGTGGGTGGAGTAAATGTGGAGATTTTCTTCCTCTGGTTGCACATTTATTAACATGCTGGTAGAAATTAGGTAAAACWGATTTAAGTTTCCCTGCATTAAAGTCCCCGGCCACTAGGAGTGCCACCTCTGGATGAGCATTTTCTTGTTTTCTTATGGCACCTTGAGTGCCGTCTTAGTGCCAGCATCGGTTTGTGGTGGTAAATCGACAGCTACGAAAAATATAGATGAAAACTCTCTTGGTAAATAGTGTGGTCTACAGCTTATCATGAGATACTCTACCTCAGGCGAGCAAAACCAAGAGACTTCCTTAATATTAGATTTTGTGCACCAGCTGTTATTTACAAATAGACACAGACCTCCACCCCTTGTCTTACCGGAGGCAGCTGTTCTGTCTTACCGAGGGACCGAAGACCCTGCCAGCTGTATGTTATCCARGTCATTGTTCAGCCACGACTTGGTGAAACATAAGATATAACAGCTTTGGTAAGACAGTCTTGATCGGAGCTCATCCATTTTGTTATCCAATGATTGCACATTGGCTAATAGGACTGATGGTAGAGGGGGATTACTCACTCGCCGTAGGATCCTTACAAGGCACCCCGACCTACGTCCCCTATATCTCCTTCTCTTCTTCATGTGAATGACGGGGATTTGGGCCTTGTCGGGTGTCTGAAGTAAATCCTTTGCGTCCGACTCATTAAAGAAACAATCATTGTCCAGTACGAGGTGATTAAATCACTGTCCTGATGTCTAGGAGCTCTTTTCTGTCATAAGAGACGGAGGCAGAAACATTATGTACAAAATAAGTTATTTCTATGTGAATTTTTTCGGGGCGCCCAAACATTTAGATATTGCAGTAATAAAAGGTTTAATATATTTCTGTATACAGAGACCCTATAGTACATTTTAGGTTACACAGTTTACAAAGTACATACAATTACATTACATTCTGTGTATTGTACACAATCATTGCATTGATTTCTAAAAATGGGAAATAGAAGGAGAATACACAAATGCCGTCAGTAATAACAGTTCCATTTCCAGATGGTGATTGAGTTATCGGGAGCGATAGGTAATCAATATACATTCCTCACGTCTGCCGATCGTTCAATTCAGACAGATTGACCAAGCCAAGGGAACTGCCAATACTAAAGGATGTTTTTTTACCTTTATTTAAGTAGGCAAAATCTTATTTACAGTGACAGCGTACCGGGGAACAGTGGGTTAAACTGCCTTGTTCAGGGGCAGAACGACAGATTTTTACCTTGTCAGCTCTGGGATTTGATCCATCAACCTTTTGGTTACTAGTCCAACGCTCTAACCACTAGGCTACCTGCTGCCCCAAAGGTCAAAGCATTATCTCTCCTCATACACTGGGTCCCAAGTGGCACATTAATCCCTTCATCAAGGATCTCTCTGTACTTTGCTCCGTTCATTTTTCCCCTCTATCCTGACTAGTCTCCCAGTCCCTGTCGCTGAAAAACATCCCCACAGCATGATGCTGCTGCCACCACCATGCTTCACCGTTGGGATGGTGCCAGGTTTCCTCCAGATGTGACACTTGGCATTCAGGTCAAAGAGTTCAACCTTGTTTCTCATGGTCTGATAGTCTTCAGGTGCCTTTTGGCAAACTCCAAGCGGCTGTCATGTGCCTTTTACTGAGGAGTGGCTTCCGTCTGGCCACTCAACCATAAAGACCTGATTGGTGGAGTGCTGCAGAGATGGTTGTCCTTCTGGAAGGTTCTCCCATCTCCACAGAGGAACTCTGGAGCTCTGTCTGAGTAACCATCAGGTTCTTGGTCACTTCTCTGACCATGGCCCTTCTCCCCCGATTGCTCAGTTTGGCCGGGCGACCAGCTCTAGGAAGAGTCTTGGTGGTTCCAAACTTCTTCCATTTAACAACGATGGAGGCCACTGTGTTCTTGGGAACCTTCAATGCTGCAGACATTTTTTGGTACCCTTCCCCAGATCTGTGCCTCGACACAATCCTCAAATTCCTTCGACCTCATGGCTTGGTTTTTGCTCTGACATTCACTGTCAACTGTGGGACCTTATGTAGACATGTGTGTGTCTTTTTCAAATCATGTCCAATCAATTGAATTTACCAGAGGTGGACTCCAATCAAGTTGTAGAAACATCAAGGATGATCAATCGAAACAGGATGCACCAGAGATCAATTTTGAGTCTCATAGCAAAGGGTCTGAATACTTAAGTAAATACAGTATCTTTACACACACACACACACACACACACATATATATATATATATATATATATATGACACACATACAAAAAAAAAATCTTAAAACCTGTTTTTCCTTTGTCATTATGGTGTCTTGTATGTAGACTGATGAGAATTWTTTTACACTTTWAAAAAAAWTCTTTTWAAAAATACATTTTAGAATAAGGCTGTAACGTAACAAAATGTGGGAAAAGGGAAGGGGTCTGAATACTTTCCAAATAGGGTGCGATTTAGGATGCACCCACTGACTTATAGCAATAAGCTACACGGAGACAATCAGCGTCTCCCAAGTTGGCAAACTGATCTCGACCAGTGTGTCTGGCCAGTACAGGGCCTACGCTGCACAGAAAAGCGAGACCTCCACAAAAGGTTGTCTTCATCAGTGTCAAGAAATGATCTCAATGAAACAAACTGAAGGGTTTCCTGGACGGAGATCAAGTCTAGTCCGAGGCTAAAAAGCAAGCTCAGTTGAGTACCTCCTTGGAAAGTGTCTGGGGAAACTGGCCACAATTGTGCATTTCATCCTACAATAAACCACCTAAGGACATTCATATGACTGCATCACTACCAGACATTGAATCACATTCCTGAAAACAAGCTTGTCTTTGGTGCACAGCAGGCAATTAGGTTTTATGAAAACTAACATCAACAGGAAATATTAACTATTCATCTTTGCCGTTTTTAAAACACCAGTGAATATAACCAGAGGCAATTTTCAAAGACTAGTGCCCATAGCACCATGCTGCTGTCTCTACGTCTGTCAGTCTCTGTCTGTGTCTGTACCCCACAGGTACACCACCTAGTCTTTCCCRGACTGCCTGGTCTGTGTTGGGTAGCGGTGATGTCACATCATCTTCTGGCCCRATTTTATTCTSAGCATCACAGATATTATGATAGTTSTATTATTCGTATCATTATGCCAAGTCTCATTTTATATGGCAGGGGACACAAAACAAAGTAAAAAACTCTGTTCGGCTGATGAGTCAGCCTACCAATTGTCYTGTTCGACAAATAGTGTCCTAAAAGCTGGACAATCAGATGTGTTCATTACACTTCAATCAAATGAAATAGTAATGGTTTACTGGCATTTATTTTATGCAAAACTACAATGTATTCGGAAATAAAATGACAATTCTGCCCAAGCAAACTGCTCACAGTGTGGAACTGAGAGAGAAAAAAAGTGCTTTTATTTACCTTAGTTTCAAAGTAACTTTATGCAGTTACTACTAACATGACCCCCATTTTCTCCAAAATAGAAGCAGGATACTTGCCCAAAGAGGTTTTAATCATGTGGACTAGGGGGCAGTATTTTGACGTCTGGATGACAAGCGTGCCCAAAGTAAACTGCCTGTTACTCAGGCCCAGAAGCTAGGATATGCATATAATTGGTAGATTTGGAAAGAAAACTCTAAAGTTTCTAAAACTGTTAAAATAATGCATGTGAGTATAATAGAACTGATATGGCAGGCGAAAACCCGAGGACAAACCATCCAGAAAAAAGAAAATTCTGCCCACCATTGATTCCTATGGCCGTCATTTTTAATATGAAGGGAAAACCTCCCAGATTGCAGTTCCTAAGGCTTCCACTAGATGTCAACAGTCTTTAGAAAGAGTTTCAGGCTTGTTTTTGGAAAAATGAGCTAGAATTTGTAGTTTTTCTAAGTGGCTCCCATTTTGGCTGTAGTGTTTGTTACGCGTTCTGGTGAATGCGCGTACTTTGTTGTTTATCTCCGGTAATGACAATAACGATTCTCCGTCTTAAATTGTATCATTTATTTACGTTTTAGGGTACCTGCAGTTTGATTATAAACGTCGTTTGACTTGTTTGGAGAAGTTTATTGGTAACGTTTGGGATTCATTTTGTATGCATTTTGAAGGAGGGAAACCGGTGGATTATTGACTGAAGCGCGCCAGGTAAACTGAGTTTTTACAGATATAAAGAAGAACTTTATCGAACAAAAGGACCATTTGTGATGTAACTGGGACTTTGAGTGCCAACAGAAGAAGATCTTCAAAGGTAAGGCATTTATTTTAATCGCCATTTCTGACTTTCGTGGCGCATCTGCCTGGTTGGAAAATGTTTCATGCTTTTGTGGCTGGGCGTTGTCCTCAGATAACCGCATGGTGTGCTTTCGCCGTAAAGCCTTTTTGAAATCTAACACAGCGGCTGGATTAACAAGAAGTCAAGCTTTTAACTGATGTATGACACTTGTATTTTCATTCATGTTAAATATTACTATTTCTGTAATTTGATTTTCYCYCTCTGCAATTTCACCGGATGTTGTCGAGGTGGGTCGCTAGCAGCACGTCTAGCCCAAATAGGTTATTAAGCACTATGAAATGACTATTGGTTAAAAGCTATTGGTTAACTTAAACTACCCTATTTCTTTCTGCATTTCAGAATCTTTAAAAACAAAATGTTTAACCTTTATTTAACTAGGCAGAACTAATTTTTATTTACAATGACAGCCTACCGGGGAACAGTGGGTTAACTGCCTTGTTAAGGGGCAGAATGACAGATTTTTACCTTGTCAGCTCGGGGATTTGATCCGTTCGGTTACTGGCCCAATGCTCTAACCACTAGGCTACCTGCTGCCCCTAATATACAACAGGAAGAGATATCATTAGCGTACAAAATAAGTAAAACAGGCTTTCAGGTCCTTTTATGTCAAATCTGTTAATAGCAGTGAATAAGCTATGTTCCARGTAGTTTTTTAAAGAATAATTTTAAAGGCATCCAACTAACACCCTCTTACAATCATATTAATAGGCTCTACTGGCCAGCAATATAGGTCAATCTATTATTTTTTTGGGGGGGGGGGGGGTCAGTGACAGTGGGGAGATTGCTTCAGGCAAAGTCCCATAACACCTGTTGTTATTGTGAAACTACAGTGTCGCTACACAGGTATAAGGTAAATGTGAAGTGTTAACATTCTGTGATCGCGTTGAGTTACAATTTTCTGATAGTATTGTACTGTATAGTTATGAAAAAAAAAAAAAAATGGGTAGCGTTTTTAAACTCAATGGATTAGATTGTAACAATGGTTGTAATAACACCGGGCTCCCTCCTATTAATTTACCATTGAGAAACATATGGCTATTACTACGCTAATGTAAACTGCACAACATATAGTGCCGGAGGATCTTTAGTATGACTTAATAATATCGACATGGAAATTAGTCTTCACTTGCACAATGGCGCAATTAGCCACGCCAGTAGATAGATCATAYAGCTATTGCCTATATGGCACTGCAACAGCCTAGGCTGTGTGTTCCACCTGTAGCAATCGTTTTTTTCTATAAAAGGCTTCCATGGGATGCTTTTCATTCCAATGGCTCTTCCACATCATACTCCCWTGGGAAACTAAAAGTACTGAAGCGTCAACATTTAAGGGAAACCGAGGGAAGCGGCGACAAAAACCTGAAAAACGTAATGTAGCGTGTTCAATTTTGTAAATGTACTTCTAACATGCGTTGTATTATTCCAGCCGGTGGCTAGAGTAGGCTACACAGGCATAACAGAAATATGGTGTATCAATTCCTCTCTCGCGACGTATCCACAACATTATCATTCTTCATCATCATCATGTATCACGGAAATTGACCGAGAAATACATGATGAACCGGATTTGCTTACATTTCCCCATCCAACCCTCACTCATTATAGACCAATTGCTCAAAAGAGGCGTGAAACAAAATGCACTTACTTCTCTTTTCACATTCCATAGTAATTTTTCTTTGAATTCTTCATCTGGGCACGAACCCATGGCTCTCGGTGGTCTTGTGTCCGTCTCTGTGACAAAGTTACGACTGCAACAGCGTCAACGTGATTGTCCACAATCTCGGATGTCTGGTGCTCTCCGCCCTTTCTTAAAGCTTTTATTTACTTCCCCCTCCTCCTTCCTTCCCTCTCACAGCAAAGTGCTCGGGCCTCCAGATTGCAGGCGGTTGACGCATCTGTGTGGCGGTCCTGCCGCGGAGCATTGAGGAGTCATCTTCATTTCATCTGTGTGGCGGTAGATGCGGTCCTACCGCGGAGCATTGAGGAGCCATCTTCACATCCCCTCAGAATGACGCCAGCGGTGCTTGACCCACCCCCTTTACCACTGTTTATCAATGGAGTCAATCACTTCACGTATCTCACGCTCCATACACATCTCCAGCACTATGACAGACAGTTATTTATAGCTCTCCTCTCTCTCTCTCTCTGTGTGTGTGAGGACAGGACGATTGGGGGATATTGAGGTGTGATGCTCAGGAGCATTTCAGCTGTAGTCTGTCTGTATGTAATATGAAAGAGCCATGAGGGTTTCAAAGACAGACTGACTCACAGAACAACAAACAACACCGATAGGACAAACAAAACACACAATACTATAACAAAAACACAGGACACACACAAAATACCATAACTGACAACACAATTTCTCATTCATTTTGTTGTGCTCCAGTCARGTGTGTGACTATCATTAAATTGATTAATGGTATTGTCATGTAACATATGCCAAAGCAAATAACCCTACTCGTATTAGTGCTTAATTCAATTATGAAACACATGGCGATTATTCAGATTCAGGGCATGGGTTCGTCTGAGGCTAGGGATATCTTGAATGAAGATGATCGAGGCCAGCGGCTCCCTGTTATAGAAGAAATGTATGTCATCGCATGTTTTGGCTGCAGTAGAAATTAATCAATGTAGTCATTATCATCATGATATACAGAATAACCTTTTTCACTGGGACTTTTTTCCCCTGTCATTATATCTCTGACTAGCGCCCCCCTGTGGCCTGTCAATGAACTACAGATGTCTGCTCAGAACCATGCCCGTCGCTTCACTCCACTGGTTCCAGAACCATGCCCGTCGCAACACTCCACTGGTTCCAGAACCATGCCCGTCGCTTCACTCCACTGGTTCCAGAACCATGCCCGTCGCTTCACTCCACTGGTTCCAGAACCTTGCCCGTCGCTTCACTCCACTGGTTCCAGAACCTTGCCCGTCGCGAATCACTCCACCTGCTTCGCGAGAATTGAACCGGATGCCCGTTCGCTTTCACTCCACTGGGTTTCCAGAACCAATGCCCGTCGCTTCACTCCACTGGTTCCAGAACCTTGCCCGTCGCTTCACTCCACTGGTTCCAGAACCATGCCCGTCGCTTCCAGAACCTTGCCCGTCGCTTCACTGGTTCCAGAACCTTGCCCGTCGCTTCACTCCACTGGTTCCAGAACCATGCCCGTCGATTCCAGAACCATTTCTGCTTCCCTCCACTGTCCAAGTGGAATATGGAGAGATGTTTCGTGAGCTGAAATAAAAGATCCCAGAAAGTGAACTGCAGAAATGGCTACCAGAACTGTTGCCAGAGAACTAAATGTTAAATTCTCTACCATAAGCCGCATCCAACATCCTTTCAGAGAATGTGGCAGTACGTCCAACCGGACTAAACACATTGTGTAACCACGCCAGCCCAGGAACTCCATATCCGGCTTCTTCAGCAGCAGGATCGTCTGAAACCAGCCACCCGGACAGCTGATGAAACTGTCCATAGGGTGAGTAGCAGAGGGAGGAGAGAACACCTAGCTGACTTGTGGTGGCTATTCAGCAGCCTGATGGTCTGAGGGTAGAAACTATTGGCTAGTCTCTCAGTTTTTGCCATGATGCACCTGCACTGCCCGTGTCGGAGTGATTCAAGCGGGGAGAACAGAGCATGGCTTGGGTGCCTGATGATCTTCTTGGCCTTCCTGAGACACCTGGTGTTGTAGGTGTCCTGGAGGGCAGGCAGTGTGCACCCAATGGTGCGTTTCGGCCCTRTGAAGAGCCTTGTGGTCCACGGTGGAGTTTCCATACCAGACTGCGATGCAGCCCGACAGTATGCTCTCGACGGTGCTCCTGTAGAACACTGTGAGGAGGTCCTCGGGGACAGACCGAATTCCTTCAGCATCCTGATATTGAAGAGTCGCTGTGGTGCCTTCTTCACTGCGGTGTCCGTGTGGTTAGACCATTTCAGCTTCTCGGAGATGTGTACGCCGAGGAATTTGAAGTTATTGACCGTCTCCACGGCGGCCCCGTTGATGTGGATGGGGGCGTGTCCCGCCTGGTTTCTCCTGAAGTCCACAATGAGCTCCTTTGTTTTGGTAACGTTGAGAGAGAGAGAGGTTGTTTACCTGGCACCACGCAGTCAGAGTGCCTCCCTCCCTCCCTGTAGGCTGTCTGGTCATTGTTGGTGATCAAGCCTACTACTGTTGTGTCGTCAGTGAACTTGATGATGGAGTTGAAGCTGTGAGAGGCCACGTAGTCGTGCCTGAGTGAGAAAGCAATGAGAGCGAGGAAGCTATTCTGCTAAGCAGCACAGTGAAGCCTGTCGTTAGATTCTGGGTTCAACTTCTTATACTAGACACATGATACATCAGGAGTAATGCTATAGTATACGCGGAACGATAGAGACTGGTTTTTACATCACAAGTTAATGGTTATCTATAGGAGCCAGATGGCTTTGGAATGTGCTGGGTAGACGGGAGGAAGTCACAGGATTGCTATAGGTGATACGGGTGGAGATCTTTGGATTAGGCATCAACGGGGTTGAGGTCAGGTCACCTTAAGGGAGAAGGAACAGTTAWTACCCCATCACTTCCTGTCAAACCATAAAAGATGTAATGTTGGAGAAGAGGAGGAGTGCATCTAAATTGTAGTATAAAATATATATATACACACACATCCATATATGTATATATAATATATATATATATATATATATATTATATATATATACACACACATACAATATACACACACATACATATGTATATACAGTGGGGAGAACAAATATTTGATACACTGCCGATTTTGCCGATTTTCCTACTTACAAAGCATGTAGAGGTCTGTAATTTTTATCATAGGTACACTTCAACTGTGAGAGACGGAATCTAAAACAAAAATCCAGAAAATCACATTGTATGATTTTTAAGTAATTCATTTGCATTTATTGCATGACATAAGTATTTGATCCCTACCAACCAGTAAGAATTCCGGCTCTCACAGACCTGTTAGTTTTTCTTTAAGAAGCCCTCCTGTTCTCCACTCATTACCTGTATTAACTGCATCTGTTTGAACTCGTTACCTGTATAAAAGACACCTGTCCACACACTCAATCAAAACAGACTCCAACCTCTCCACAATGGCCAAGACCAGAGAGCTGTGTAAGGACATCAGGGATAAAATTGTAGACCTGCACAAGGCTGGGATGGGCTACAGGACAATAGGCAAGCAGCTTTGAGAAGGCAACAACTGTTGCGCAATTATTAGAAAATAGAAGAAGTTCAAGATATGGTCAATCACCCTCGGATTGGGGCTCCATGCAAGATCTCACCTCGTGGGGCATCAATGATCATGAGGAAGGTGAGGGATCAGCCCGAACTACACGCAGGACCTGGTCAATGACCTGAAGAGAGCTTGGGACCACAGTCTCAAAGAAACATTAGTAACACTCACGCCGCATGGATATAAATCCTGCAGCGCACACAAGGTCCCCCTCGCTCAAGCAGGCGCATGTCCAGGCCCGTCTGAAGTTGCCAATGACCATCTGGATGATCCAGAGGAGGAATGGGAGAAGGTACCTGTGTCTGATGATTCAAAAATAGAGCTTTTGGTCTAAACTCCACTCGCCGTGTTGGAGGAAGAAGAAGGATGAGGTACACCCCAAGAACAACCATCCCAACCGTGAAGCATGGAGGGTGGAAACATCATTCTTTTGGGGATGCTTTTCTGCAGAGGGGACAGGATGACTGCACCGTATTGAGGGGAGGATGGTGGGGCCATGTATTGCGACGATCTTAGCCAACAACCTCCTTCCTCAGTAAGAGCATTTGATGATGTCGTGGCTGGGTCTTCCAGGCATGACAACGACCCGAAACACACAGCCAGGCAACTAAGGAGTGGCTCCGTAAGAAGTATCTCAAGGTCTGGAGTGGCCTAGCCAGTCTCCAGACCTGAACCCAATAGAAAATCTTTGGAGGGAGCTGAAGTCCGGATTGCCAGCGACAGCCCCGAAACCTGAAGATCTGGAGAAGGTCTGTATTGGAGGAGTGGGCCAAAATCCCTTGCTGCAGTGTGTGCATACCTGGTCAAGAACTACAGGAACGTATGATCTCGTGTAATTGGCAAACAAAGGATTGCTGTACCAATATTAAGTTTCTGCTTTTCTGATGTATCAAATACTTATGTCATGCAATAAAATGCAAATGATTACTTTAAAAACTCATACAATGTGATTTTCTGGATTTTTGTTTTAGATCCCGTCTCTCACAGTTGAAGTGTACCTATGATAAAAAATTACAGACCTCTACATGCTTTGTAAGTAGGAAAATCGGCAAAATCGGCAGTGTATCAAATACTTGTTCTCCCCACTGTATATACACACACATACGCTTGTGTTGGTGTAAACATGTTTTGTCTGATGCAGCTGTATTGATCCTCTGGGAAGAATAAACTTGGTTTAAGCTTTCATAATGTCCGTAGAGTTTATTTACTCTGAGAATTAGAACCTAACACTGTGACACAAAGACTGGGCTATTTGTGTTGTATTATTATTTGAAACGTTTTTTTTATTACGGAAAATCAAGTGAAAAACAAAAAGGAATAAAGATTCAACTGCATTAAAAACACAAGAGGCTCTTCAGCGTTAAGAGGAAATGTCTTGAGTGAATACTTGATTAAAATTGTTAATAAGCACGATCTGCCATTCACTAACCTCGTCCCCCACGGGGCTACTGCACAAAGCATTGGGCCGAAGTATCTGGTAACGGGGATGAACGATTCATAGACGTCGCTGAATTTGTCCCTCGTGTTAATTTCATTGAAAGTCTTTGGCATGATTATATGTCAAAATGTGATATGAGAAAATCTCAAAACTATAAATATACACTCTAAAAAAAAAACATTCACCGTCTTCCCTGTCTATTCACAGAAGGCAATAGGGCTATGATAGCTGGTTTTGAATCTATAACTTGTCACACAACTCCAAAAGAAATGGTCTATAGCTGTATAATAAATGAACCTGTGTCTAACTGTCCGGTGGCTACCTATTAGTAGTCTGTAGACCTATCTGATATGTGATTGGCTGCTGAAGTGATGACAGTTTAGGACTGTCTCAAATGGCACCCTATTCCCTATATAGATCCCCACAATACCCATAAAACCTAGCGGTCAAACAGGGAAATGGTTCCAATCGTACTTCCACCATTTATTTTCCCTCCTAGATTTTTAGAAACACTTAAAATAAGGGCTGTGTTTCATGTTGACTTACCCTGGCGTGACGTTTTCACGATGCAACTCTCTCTCGGACAAGGTGACATTATCAATATAGTCGCCTGTGTTTACCCACACTTCTGTACTCTGTAGTGCACTACATTTGGACCCTGGTCAAAAGTAGTGCACAATACAGAAAATAGAATGCAGCCTAAATTATCTGAATAAAAGCCAAAATTATCTGAATAAAAGCRAAAATTATCTGAATAAAAGCTCATGTGGGAAAATATATCTAATCGGTTTCATTCTAGACCGAGGTATAAACATGAAGATCGTCATTATGATTTAATGTGAAGAAGAGAGTTCTATACAAATTTTAAAAAGGAGAAATAGCGTAAGCATCTCAACGTTTAAAAAAATCATCAGTTGTCCATCGACAAAAAGTCTGTCAGGCACCAGGGTGATGCAGCATGGCAGCCATTTTGTGCCCAAGGCCATATTTGTGAGACCACCGACAACAGTGCCTCAGCGGTGGGTGTTTGRGAATGAGTGAAGAGCCAGCGGGGAACCAGTTTCCTTTCTCTTGCACCCTTTTCCCTACATAATGCACTACTTTTGACCAGTGCCATATGGGCATAGGATGGGGAAATAGGGCACCAACACTAACTCTCACCAAGGACTGCAGTAGAAGCAATTGGTGTTGCTGATAAGTATGATGAATCATCTGACCCATTTTTTTTGGGGGGGGGGGCTCTCTTTGAGATGTGACTGACCAGGAGACAGGGAGTTGAAGGATTAGTAGTACACTTGGTAGTACACTTCATAGTGCGCCATTTGAGACGCATCCTTAGTGTCCCAGCGGCCGGTCGTCGTAGGTGCTGTACCTCTTGACGTGGATACGGCGCACGCGCTCCCTAAGGTCCGCCCCCGAGTGGGTGGGGCCTTCCTCCTCCTCACTGTGGGAACCGCAGTGAGCGTGGCGACGGCGTGTGGCCTCCAATAAGGTGTCGTCAGGGACAGGAAGTGTCTCATAGAGCAGAGCGTTCAGGGTCTCCTCGTAGATCTTGGCCTCCGGGAACTCTACCTGGGATAGACAGACGGACAGGGCCAACATGAAGATTAGCTGCTGGGCAAAAGTAGTGTGACGTGCAGTTGAGTGATGAACTGAGAGTGAGTGTCTGAGTGACTGACTGAGTGACTGACTGACTGACTGAGTGACTGACTGACTGACTGAGTGACTGACTGACGTGAGTGACTGAGTGACTGAGTGACTGAGTGACTGAGTGAGTGACTGATGACTGATGACTGACTGAGTGACTGAGTGACTGACTGAGTGACTGACTGATGACTGAGTGACTGACACTGACTGAGTGACTGACTGACTGAGTGGACTGACTGACTGAGTGACTGACTGAGCTGACTGAGTGACTGGACTGAATGACTGAGTGACTGACTGATGATGACTGACTGAGTGAGTGACTACTGACTGAGACTGACTGACTGACGACTGAGCTGACTGACTGAGTGACTGACTGAGTGACGGACTGAGTGACTGACTGAGTGACTGACTGAGGACTGATGCAGTGACTGACTGAGTGATGTGAGTGACTGACTGAGAACTGACTGAGTGACTGACTGAGTGACTGACTGAGTGACTGACTGACTGAGTGGACTGAGTGACTGACTGATGATGACATGAGTGACTGACTTGACTGAGTGACTGACTGACTGAGTGACTGACTGAGTGACTGACTGAGTGACTGACTGAGTGACTGACTGACGAGTGACTGAGACTGACTGAGTGATGACTGAGTGACTGACTGAGTGACTGACTGAGTGAACTGACTGGTGACTGACTGATGACTGACTGAGTACTGAGTGACTCTGAACCAACCTTTGGTCTGTTTTTTCTCCGTGGCGTAGACTATGGAGTACAGCAGACCTCTGCCAGCTTGCGTCTCCTGTCCGTAGAACGACCAGCAGCAAATCTCGTCACCGATCACGTCCTTGATGAAGAGGAACACGGCCATTGTAGCTCAGAGACAGCTTGTCAAACAGCTCAATGTTCCTCAACAGTTGTCGTCTGAATTACTGTGGAGGAATACAGCCCACGGGTCAAGAAGTACAGTAAGTATTTCATTGTGGAGGAATACAACCCACGGATCAAGAAGTACAGTAAGATATTTAATTGTCAACACAGTACATGAGGAGTATTTTAGAGGCCCTCACGAAGCACTTACTAGCAGTCATTACCTATTAGTGACTCTCCAAACAATAGAACAAGCATAGACCGCCATTTTGTAAGGCACTTGACTTGTAGTAGTAGTAGTACCTTGTATAGAGTACTTGTTGTGCTTCGGTTGTACAGCAGCTTTACTACAGGCTTGGTGCAGGCCTGATCAGTCTCACCTCCTCCTTGGCAGAGGTGATCACAGGGATTACACACACAGAGACAGCTCTTTCTGGTCCTGTTACAGTACATAGAAGACACCACAGGCAGCCTGTTACAGTACATAGAATACACCACAGGCAGCCTGTACAGTACATAAGACACCACAGGCAGCCTGTACAGTACATAGCAGACACCCTGTTACAGTACATAAGACACCACAGGCAGCCTGTTACAGTACATAGCAGACACCACAGACATCTCTACAGTACATAGAAGACACCACAGACATCCTGTTACAGTACATAGAATACACCACAGGCAGCCTGTTACAGTACATAAGACACCCACAGGCAGCCTGTTACAGTACATAGCAGACACCCTGTTACAGTACATAAGACACCACAGGCAGCCTGTACAGTACATAGCAGACACCACAGACATCCTGTTACAGTACATAGAAGACACCACAGACATCCTGTTACAGTACATAGAAGACACCACAGACATCCTGTTACAGTACATAGAAGACACCACAGGCAGCCTGTTACAGTACATAAGACACCACAGGCAGCCTGTTACAGTACATAGAAGACACCACAGACATCCTGTTACAGTACATAGAAGACACCACAGGCAGCCTGTTACAGTACATAAGACACCACAGGCAGCCTGTACAGTACATAGCAGACATCCTGTTACAGTACATAAACACCCACAGGCAGCCTGTTACAGTACATAGCAGACATCCTGTTACAGTACATAGCAGACATCCTGTTACAGTACATAGCAGACACCCTGTTACAGTACATAAGACACCACAGGCAGCCTGTTACAGTACATAGCAGACACCACAGACATCCTGTTACAAGTACATAGAAGACACACAGACATCCTGTTACAGTACATAGAAGACACCACAGGCAGCCTGTTACAGTACATAAGACACCACAGGCAGCCTGTTACAGTACATAGAAGACACCACAGACATCCTGTTTACAGTACATAGAAGACACCACAGGCAGCCTGTTACAGTACATAAGACACCAACAGGCAGCCTGTTACAGTACATAGCAGACACCCTGTTACAGGTACATAAGACACCACAGGCAGCCTGTTACAGTACATAGCAGGACACCACAGACATCCTGTTACAGTACATAGAAGAACACCACAGACATCCTGTTTACAGTACATAGAAGACACACAAGACATCTGTTACAGTACATAGAAGACACCACAGGCAGCCTGTTACAAGTACATAAGACACCACAGGCAGCTGTTACAGTACATAGCAGACATCCTGTACAGTACAATAGCAGGCAGCCTAGTTACAGTACATAGCAGACATCCTGTTACAGTACATAGCAACATCCTGTTACAGTACATAGCAGACACCCTGTTACAGGAACATAAGACACCACAGGCAGCCTGTTACAGTACATAGCAGACACCACAGACATCCTGTTACAGTACATAGAAGACACCACAGACATCCTGTTACAGTTACATAGAAGACACCACAGACATCCGTTACAGTACATAGAAGGACACCACAGGCAGCCTGTTACCAGTACATAAGACCACCACAGGCAGCCTGTTACAGTACATAGAAGACACCACAGACATCCTGTACAGTACATAGAAGACACCACAGACATCCTGTTACAGTACATAGAAGGACACCAACAGGCAGCCTGTTTACAGTACATAAGACAACACAGGCAGCCTGTTACCTAGTACATAGAAGACACCACAAGACATCCTGTTACAGTACATAGAAGACACCCACAGGCACAGCCTGTTACAGTACATAAGACACCACAGCGCCTGTTACAGTACATAGCAGACACTCCTGTTACAGTACATAGAGACACCAAAGGCAGCCTGTTACAGTACAATAGCAGAACATCCCTGTTCAGTACATAGCAGACATCCTGTTACAGTACATAGCAGACATCCTGTTACAGTACATAGTGAGAAAAGGGCCAGAAGCAGTCTAAACAATGCCTGGTTCCATTCCCACTGGCTCTGTGCTGCTGAACAATACAAAAGGCTGTGTGTCAGGACATATACGATGGCTCGGGTCAATGCCATTTCAACAACTCAATGAGGTCAGAAGGTGAGGTCAAAGTTCCTTTACTGATTGAAGCATGCTCACAGAATTGGAATTGGACTGGAAACTTAACCCTCAACCCTTACATATAAAGAGGTTAAGCATTGTTGTAACTAGGGTTGGGCTGTATCCAGACTTCCATACGATCCCGGGATATATGACATTACCGSTAGTGCACACAAGGGGGCACATTGTTTTGTTTCAAAAATATTTAAAAAAATAGCCTCTTATAGGATCTTAGGATCTTAATAGGATCTTAATCCAGGAGGGGATTGTGGGCTGCAAGCTAACGTTAGCCAATTAGCTAACATTAGCAAAAACCCAGCTGGAGAGAATTTAGCACATCTTAGAAATTGAACTTAATAGTTCTAAGATATATGGCTGGCAAACAGWAGAAGAGTTACTTTATCACCTCACAAAGCTCCCAAAGATGATTATAACTAAGATAAACCACAGCCTGTCGTTTCCAATGGGAARAAATGAGTCATGGTGGGCAGGACAAGCAAGGAAATAGGCAGAGCCAAACATGAGTTGGCAAGATTGTATTTGGCACATTCTAGCATACATTTAAATATTTCCGTTAGTGCACACTTCAGAGAGTAGGCGTTCCCTAACTCAATTCGCCGTTGCACTTTTCTAAAACAATGCCATTTAAAAAAAAACTTTCGCAAAGACTAAAAGTCTACAAAAAAACTTTGTCCACTGTGTTCGTTACAGATTTTAGTTTTGGGAACAGAAAATTGCATTGGAATCAAATGTTACGTTGATGAGAAAYTTTGCCAGAATGTTGGCCAAAATTTTCATCCACGCTAACTAAATGCTAACAAGCGCATTGAACATTTTGTAAGATTTCTYACCTTAAACTAATACAAGTAAACCAGCGGGAGCTGCTGAGCAGAGGACGYTTCATAATAATGGCTGGAACGGAGCGAACGGAAACCAATCCACTGATTCCAATCCAAATCAAGTTTATTTTTTATTTTTATATAGCCCTTCGTACATCAGCTAATATCTCGAAGTGCTGTACAGAAACCCAGCCTAAAACCCCAAACAGCAAGCAATGCAGGTGTAGAAGCACGGAGGCTAGGAAAAACTCCCTAGAAAGGCCAAAACCTAGGAAGAAACCTAGAGAGGAACCAGGCAATCCAGCCATTACCACAAGCCCGTCCTCCACAATGAAGGTGCCACCGACCTCCTGTGAAGTATACAACTACCTCAAAAATGCTACTCACAGTTCGCCGGACCCCCCAAAACGAATATTAGCCAGCAAGGCTCTTGGGTCCAAGAAGGGATTCTCTACTGTTAGCAAGGGATTCTCTACTGTTAGCAAGCGAATGGTTGATTTGGAAGATGCTAACCCCCTTAAGATAACTAGTTATTTAATTAAACAAACCAAATGCACAACTGCAGATCATTTAGCACATTTTAGACAGTTAACTTAGTTAAAAGATATCTAGCTGGTAAACATTTAGTTGTGAATTCCATAGTGTTCATTTCATCACCCGGAGCATACTGCATGACAGAGTGACTCACAAGACTCCGGCCTCTCATCATTGTGTGTCACTACCGTAAGCTTCATAATGTGACGCAATGTTCTCGATCGTCTAACGTTTTGAACAAGTTGACTGCAGGTATTTACTTAAGTAGTTAAAAAGATTCAAATATATATATATATATTTTTTTTTTTTAAAGAATAATTAAGAAATTGTTTAAAATGGTATTGAAAATCCATCCTGTGGACTTTTCCAAATATTCCAGTATATGGTATACAACCCAAGCGTAGAAACGTGTATTTACTAAACTACCACAAGTGTAGAGCATATCACATCAAACGTTGTAAAAATGTAGAGCAAATCTCTCTTATAAAGCTTTATCATTTCAGTCTTAAAAATTGCTCAAAGATTTAATAATATAAGCCTCTGAGCAGTAAATTCCAATCTGAAAATGGACTACACTTCATTCATAAACTGTTAAGTGACATCCCCCATCTGTCACAAAAAAAAGGGGACATGACATAAATGAAAGCCAGAGGGGTTTTTAATTCAACATGGCATTGATTCAAGACTCAGCATAGATGAGGTAAAGAGGTCAATGGAACGCCGACCTCGGGGGATAGAGGAAGGACGCCGGATTGACGCGCATTCAACAAATCTGATCTAACCAAGTGGATATTTGTCAAAACCGTCATGATTCATGCATTGTAACAGGCCTACAATGTGGTAATGTAACGGATGTGAAATGGCCAGCTAATTAGCGGTGGTGCGCGCTAATAGCGTTTCAATCGGTTATGTCACTCGCTTTGAGACCTTGAAGTAGTGGTTCCCCTTGCTCTCCATTTCTGTATGGACCTCGCTTTGTACACGGGGGCATTGTCATGCTGAAACAGGATATGTCCTTCCCTAAACTGTTGCCACAAAGTTGGAAGCACAGAATCATCTAGAATACCATTGTATGCTGTAGCGTTAAGATTTCCCTTCACTGGAACTAAGGGGCCTGAACCATGAAAAACAGCCCCAGACCATTATTCCTCCTCCACCAAACGTTAGTTAGCACTATGCATTGTGGCAGGTAGCAATCTCCTGGTATCCACCAAACCCAGATTCATCCGTRGGACTGCCAGATGGTGAACTGTGATTCATCACTCCAGAGAACGGAGTGACCAATGGCGGTGAGTTTTACACCACCCCAGCCGACGCTTGGCATTGCGCATGGTGATCTTAGACTTGTGTGCGGCTGCTCTGCCACGGAAACCCATTTCATGAAGCTCCCAACGAACAGTTTTTGTGCTGARMTTGCTTCCAGAYGCAGTTTGGAACTCGGTAGTGAGTGTTGCAACCGAGGACAGATGTTTTTTACGTGCTTCAGCACTCGGCGGTCCAGTTCTGTGAGCTTGTGTGGCCTACCAATTTGTGGCTGAGCCTTTGTTGCTCCTAGACATTTCCATTTCACAATAACAGAACTTACAGTTGACCGGGGCAGCTCTAGCAGGTCAGAAATGAAACAAACTGACTTGAAATGTTATCCCATGACAGTGCCACGTTGAAAGTCACTGAGCTCTTCAGTAAGACCATTCTACTGCCAATGTTTGTCTATGGAGATCGTATGGCTGTGTGCTCGATTTAATACACCTGTCCGCAACAGGTGTGGCTGAAATAGCAGAATCCACAAATTTCAAGGGGTGTCCACATACTTTTGTATTTATAGTATATGTGCTGTGATTTGTCGATTCAACTCAAATGACATTACTGCTGATGCATTGTGGGGGGCATTGCCTAGGCAACTAAAACCCTGTTTACTTGCTTCAGCAAGGAACAAAAAACGTTTAATCCCATTGTTAAGAGTCCACGTTACGGCCGAAACAGACTCAACTAGACTCCCGTCTTCAGTCAGCTGCTCATTCCACAATACCATTTTTCTTTTAATGGTCATTTTATTTTCACGACCGTCTTCATCCATAACCATCAGTTACATGGTAATTGTGTTAGCCCTAACTGCCACTTATAGTAAACAAACAGTACTGTTGTCCTTCAGCCACTAACAGAGTAGACAAACTGGTTAAAGCAAGTATCACAACACGAGGAAGCAACGTGTGGAGCGAATGTCATGTTCAAGTCGGCATCACCAGAACGGCAGCAAACAAACACACAGTACAGTACAGTATGTTGCCTTCATGCACAGATTTAGGATCTAGCAAAGCTGCAGGTTGGATCACACAGCCTGCACCCCAAGCACCCCATTCCCTATGTAGTGCCATAATTCTGTCCAGAGTCCTATGGGGCATTTGTAGCACACGTCTCTCTCTGTGTCACTGACCTGCAGGCCTCCCTGGCACAGCTCCACCAGACCCTGGATCAGGTAATACTTGGCCTCTGCCAGCAGCTCCAGAACCCCCTGCCTGGCAGGGGGCAAGGTGACCGCTTCCTCCCGCAGGTACGTCAGGATGGAGCCAAAGTGCTTCCCACAACGATCTATCAGGATCCAGCCTGGAAAGGACCATGCAAGGCAAGTGAAAGGAAACGGTCAACGGATTTTTAGATTACAAATACCATTTAGATGTACAGGTCCTATGGCACATCATAAAAAAAGATACACAGAAATATGCTAATTATTGCTGATATTTGTTGATATTTGTTGCTTTAGCCACCTGTTCCATTCTGAAGTCTATATTAGACTAAGTAGAGTTTCCTCTATGTTTCTGATCCATAAGAGCGACAGGGAACTCAGCTTTTGTAAATTGTTAATTGACAGTCTTTCGCACCTTCTCTGTCAATGAAGACCTCCTTCCTGCCACTGAACATGGCCTTCAGCATGGAGTCCTGCCTGGTGAGCACCTGCAGCGTGGTGTAGAATAGGGTCCCCCCTACGTTTAGACGCACATACTTGTTACCCAGGCCCAACGCTGCTCTGTAGCTGCACGTCTTGGACTTGGGACACACCATCTGGGAGGCTGGGGGGGGGGGAGAAAAGGATGGAAATGTCTCTTTGGCATCACCATACAAGAATGTAAAAGATGTCATACACGTTAAAGTACAGTCAGCCTATCACACTGTATAGCCTACATGAAACACAGAGGATATTGGCACATTCATTCATGACACACCGTTGCTCTTATTGCCCACTGTTCCATGTATACCTTCATAGGGASGTCTGATGGCTTGGGAGCCAGTGGAGATGGCCTGGGTCTGGAGGCATAGCCGGTGCAGGGGGAGCTGGCAGCTGTCCCCGGACATGTCCCTCTGAAGGTAGATGACCACCCTGCAGACGGAGGTCTTGATGTCCCCCGCCGTGGTGAGAGCTACTGGGGGGGCCGCCACAGCCTCTCACTGGCCCTGCAGATCATACCTGGTGGAGGGGAGGCAATAGAAAACCACTGCTTTCTTTAGGCCTTGCCCTCAAAGCCCTGGCCTCTGCTGAGATGACAGACTAACAAGATGACAGTTGGGACAACGTCCTTCTGAAAGGACTGAAATCMGAAAACCTTAAATTTATAGTCATTGACTGAAATGAGACCAGAGTAGGCCAACGTGGTCATACGTAAACACCAATAGTCGAAAACATTGTGAACACAATGGCTGGAGGAAGCCACCCACCCAATCAGTATCTTCCTCTCGATTTCCTTTTCCCCTAGCATGGAATGTGGCTGGGCCCACTATGCTGTGTGTGTGTATGTCCATCTTCATACAATAAACAAACGGTCTTATTTGGGAGAATGTCCCCAAAAACGTTGCATACCAGTGGAAGACAGTGGGTCTCTGGGGAACTTGGGTGCAGCAGTGTAATGTGTGTTGTGTTATCAACCCATTCCACATATTATGGCTACTACTATAAAAATACAATGGCATGTATTTTCATAACGGTCATGGCATAAGTCCTAATAAGTATAGTCACATTAGAGATTACTGCAATAAGCATACAACGTCTGTACGTATAATTATGAGATGAAGCCTAGTAACATGCCATAAGGTTGAGTCACAAATTGTATTTCAACTAGCTACTTAACGTTAGCTGTGCTGGCTTGCTAGCTAGCTACTGGCTAACTTACTGTTGTTAGCCAGCTATAATGTGTCTTAATAGGAAATTAAAAAATATCTGTCTAAGCACAAATTCAAGATCTTTCAGACGAACTTAAATGACCTAGTCCTAGTGTTTAATAACTAGCTAACGTTAGCTGGCAAACCTAACTTGAAAGATAGAGTCAAATGTGTTGCTTACGGACTTTCTCCTTTGCCACCCCGGCAAAGGCTAGCTGAAGATGGCTACAATTAGCTAGATAGTATATTTTATAGATACTCACCCACGCCGTGTTTCTCTTGGGGTAATTATTTTGCTGAACAGTTCAGTACATTATAAGCTATGTAATGTAGCTACGCCAACTACAATTGTAAATATTCACAAGGCAACGACGTTAAATAACTATCCCCAACTACAGAAAAGTTGACTACACAAATAATTCTTCTTCGATAAAGTTTAACGGCAGATGGCATCCAATAAATGTTGCGTTACCGCCACCTACTAGACTGGAGTACAACTCCTTTATAATTCGATTGAAAAAATAAATAAACAAATACCCTACAATCTAACACTACACTCACAAAAATGATTTTTTTTTTTTGTTTGTTTATAAAACCACCCTATTCCACTATTTAAATCTATGTAGTCCTCCCTCAGGCCAACAGCCTGAAAGGATGGGACACCACCACTTAACACACCCTGTAACTCTTCTGATGTCAAGRCTCATCCACCAAAATACKTCTCTGCAGCTGCCACCACKACCTCAATTTTCTGCGACTTACGTTCCATCCCTGCAATACAGTAGATAACCACTTCTATAACTGCTAAAAATCTAATCTCACTGAAACATATATCACTTGTTGGCCTATCCCTCTGTACTGGTACAGATCTACCACTCCTCACAGGAGCCCTRCCCCTTGACCCATCTTCCTCTACTTTCTTCACTGCCTCAGCATATGACAACTTCTGCACAGCTCTAACCCTGGAAACCTCAACCTGCCTCTCTCGCACGGGACGTTTCTGATGCCCAGCCCCATGGGCACCCATACAATTAACACATAACCACTTTTTCCAAAAACTTCACTCCTACTGTCACAGGCTCATCTTTATCCTGACCCTCGGTGCAAGCCTCGGGCTCCGAGAACTTCACCACACCCAACACCTCGGATACTTCGCCCTCATTCACTTCCATTTCTCCTCCCGTCTTCAGATCACTCTGGTTACACTTTCTAACATTCTTCTTTAACACACCATCTTACTTTTTCCCGCCATTTTTAACCGACTCAAGCTCACCGTCTTCCTCCCTCTCTGAGACCTCTGCCTCTCTTTTTCCCTCCATTCCTCCTCCGTATTCTAACTATATGTCTCCTTATGTTAATACTGCACTTATTCTGACATAACGTTACATCTAGTTCTTGCCTTCTCAAATGACGCCATTTAACCGGCTGTCACAATCTCRGTACAATCATCACGAACCCCTCGGGATGTTAAAGCTCAACAGTGCATSCCACTTATAAAGCAGCTGCTTCGTCTTGATGTTCATCTTCATCAAAAGCTACCAGGACCCTTTTCCATTTCAAACAAGCGCGCTCTTCCAACCACCATCCACCATCTCGCTTGATACCCTGTCCGCAACWCGACTAGTTTTACTACAAATAATGTTTGTGTACTACAATTCCCATCAAAACCCCCTCCCCCCCTCCCTACCGGAAGTTACACTAGTTGGTCAAACACAACTGTTCCCTGGCAGCCGAAGTGTACTGTGGATTATATGCCACATAACCGCCACGTTGATATTACGTTTAAATACATTTAAGGTAAGTGAATGACTGACTTTAAGAGTTTTCTCACTTGTAAACAATAATAATTAGAATTTTGTACAGATTGTAGTTAGCAACTCACGCTCGGCTAATAGCTGGTCAGCTAAATGAAACAGTTCACTAATGCTACCGGCCTCTACTAGCTATTTTGCCCACAACAGGACAGTCCGATCAGGGCAAGCTGTGAGATAGCCAGCTAACGTTAATTAGCTAGCAAGATAGCTAGCAAAGTAGCAAGACCCCACTGAAGAACCGGCGTTGGCTAGTTAAKGTTAACCTAGCTACATAATATTGCCAAAGTAGCAGCTGGCTAGCTAGCACTGATTAACGGTTATTGTATGTGTGCCAACTAATTCGTAACTAATTGATGTCAGATATGTTGCTTTTGATTAGTCAAAGGTCACAGAATCAAATAGTATGTTTTTTATTTGTTATTGTAAACTATATTTTCAGGCATTCTCTCTTGTCAACTACTCCTCTCGTTTACTAATGTAGCAACGGTCATAAATTGTTAAACGGTTAAAAKACGTTTGTGAATAAATMCAACAGTTGGACAATGTATGAAGATACTCCAAACTTTTAGAATATTTATATTCCATTAGATATTTACTGAATTATAGCACATTTTACTGGCATGGACAAATAATGAATGTTCGGGGATTTTGGTGGCAATTCAAGTATTTCATTTATTGGAAAATGTCACTTTCTTTATTAAGAATGCACTCCATATTTTCTTATTGTATCAGGGTTTTCACCTTTTTACCCTTTGTGTTAAAATAAAGACAGTTACAGTGCATTTGGAAAGTATTCAGACCCCTTGAATTTTCCACATTTTGTTATATAACCTTATTCTGAAATAGATTTATTTTATTTTATTCCCTCATCAATCTACACACAATACCCCATATATGATTGGACATGATTTGGAAAGGCATACACCACTCTGTATATGGTTCCACAATTGTCAGATCAAAAACCAAGCCACGAGGTCGAAGGAATTGTCCGTAGAGCTCCGAGACAGGATTGTGTCGAGGCACAGATCTAGGGAAGGGTACCAAAAAATGTCTGCAGCATTGAAGGTCCCCAAGAACACTGTGGCCTCCATCATTCTTAAATGGAAGGCATTTGGAACCACCAATACTCTTCCTAGAGCTGGCCGCCCGGCCAAACTGAGCAATTGACGGAGAAGGGCCTTGGTCAGGGAGGTGACCAAGAACCCGATGGTCACTCTGACAAGAGCTCCAGAGTTCCTCTGTGGAGATGGAAGAACCATCCAGAAGGTCAACCATCTCTGCAGCACACCACCAATTAGGCCTTTATGGTAGAGTGGCCAGACTGAAGCCACTCCTCAGTAAAAACCACATGACAGCCCGCTTGGAATTTCCCAAAAGGCACCTAAAGGACTCTCAGACCACGACAAACAAGAATCTTTGGTCTGATGAAACCAAGATTGAACTATTTAACCTGAATGCCAAGCATCACGTCTGGCGGATACCTGGCAKCATCCCTACGGTGAAGCATGGTGGTGTCAGCATCATGCTGTGGGGATGTTTTTCAGCAGCAGGGACTGGGAGACTAGTCAGGATCGAGGGAAAGATGAACGGAGAGATTCTTGATGAAAACCTGCTCCAGAGCGCTCAGGACCTCAGACTGGGGCGATGGTTCATCTTCCAACAGGACAATGACCCTAAGCACACATCCAAGACAACGCAGGAGTGGCTTCGGGACAAGTCTCTGAATGTCCTTGAGTGGCCCAGCCAGAGCCCGGACTTGAACCCGATCGAACATCTCTGGAGAGACCTGAAAATAGCTGTGAAGCAACACTCCCCATCCAACCTAACAGAGCTTGAGAGGATCTGCAGAGAAAATGGGAGAAACTCCCCAAATACAGATGTGCCAAGTTTGTAGCGTCATACCCAAGAAGACTCGAGGCTATCGTCGCTGCCAAAGGTGTTTCAACAAAGTACAGAGTAAAGGGTCTGAATACTTATGTATAAGTTTTATTTTTTATATTAAAATKTTTTTTTTATAATAAAACCTGTTTTTTGCTTTGTAATTATGGGATGTTGTGTGTATATCGAGGGGGGAAAAAACAATTTAATACATTTTAGAATAAGGCTGTAGCGTAACAATGTGGAAAAGGTCAAGGGGTCAGAATACTTTCCGAATGCACTGTATGTACCCCATTTGCATAAATACACCCGGTGTATTTGCATATATGAATAAGTTAACATAAAGAGGCGGAACAGGGCTGCAACAATCAAACACTTTTCTTTTTTTGGTCTACACAACGTSCACTCACCTGCGCTTTCTAGACAGCCTCATTAATTACTATTGTGTGGCTTCGTTTATCAGGATCCCCATTAGCTAATGCCCATGCAGTTATAGACAAGAACAACATCAGATATTACATTAAAATTTGTCGGAAAGACGCCTAGAGACAACAAATACTGTTMACACACTATGCATGTTTACATATTCATATTGTTATATACATTACAGTTAAATGAGATCTTTGGAAAAGAGGAGAGGCGCTGTGACACAATGTTTTATTAAAGTTGCTTTCATTTCAGCGCATCTCATTTCTAAACATTTCAACTGGATTAAATTATTACTTTTATTTTTTTTATTCAACAAAAAAAAAACGAACTATCTTTAGTCTTTCTGAAATTAAATGTTATTGGTCGCATACAAAGCAGGTGGTATTGCAGTTGTAGCAAAATGCTTGTGATGTAAGTGTTGAGGCGTTGCGTTAAATCCCTGACAAAGCTTAAGCCGTCTTATAGAATCAACGAAAAGACGGATGTGTCCCCGTTGAGTTCATTTCAGCAATTACCGGGGGTGTGTTTGACAGGTCATTACAAACCATTTCCGCGGTCGTAACGTTAACGGTGGAAAACATGACAGGCACAAGCAAGAGTATGAAGGAGTCGCATGAGTGAAATGAAAGCGTTCAATCCAGCGAGCTTTTAATGGCAAGATGTTGCACACCTCCGACACAGGAAATGGAAGTCTGAAAAAATATAGATCCTCAGGTGGGCGGGGCATGTGCATTACTATACTAATGTGACACACCTGACCCAAAATAATACAAATCCCCAAGTTATCTTTCACCTATTCCGCCCTCTTAGATCGGTGCAGATTAGCGAGAGATGAGGACAGGAAACCTCTTTAGACTAGATTGAGATGCAGGATAAAATAAAATAAAAAGGTTAAATAAATAAAACATCCATATAATCCATTGGTGTTAAAGCAGTTGTTTTTCCAGCCCCCTAATCTATAACCCAGCTCTTGYGGACAGGTCTTGTGGCCATGGCGAAAGACCCGTTGGCTGAAGCTGGTCTTCATTTTGATGAGCTCAACAAGCTACGGGTGCTGGAACCAGAGGTGGACCAGAAGACCAGGGAGCTCAAGGAGGAGTGTGAAGACTTTGTTGACAGTAAGAGCAGTSCATTATCTTCTGATTCGTGTCCCAAATGGCACCATATTCCCTATATAGTGGGCCCTGAGCAAAAAGTAGTGCCCAGGGAATAGGGTGATGTTTGGTATGGACGACTGTGGTTCAGTTCTGTAATTTGCATAGAATATTGTTTTGTAAAGAACAGTGGAGATGTCTACTCACATCTCTTCCTAATGTTAAAACTGTTTTCTTCAAATGTTGTTGCCCCCTAATTACAGCATAGGGTATTATTAACTTTCGTGCATTCATTCAATACACAGAAATGGGCCAGTTTCAGAAGATAGTGGGTGGTCTCATCGAGCTGGTGGATGAATTGGCAAAAGAGGCAGAGACAGAAAAGATGAAGGTAAGGGTCTGCGTTGGCTCTTTTTTAAGTGTTGTGAGTTTCTTAGTCCATCTTTACAGGGCTCAGACACACACACACACACACACACACACACACACACACACACACAGATATTAGATGCTTGTTGTTCACTCCTTCAGTCAATTGTTTTCAACGTGTCAGTCAGATCAACGTGACCGCTGGCTTTAAAATCTGCCTATTTTGCAAGCAATCTCAGTTTGAAAACAAAACAGTGGACTTTGACTGCTAGCTAGCTAGCTAGGCCACTAAGTACACTTGTTGCACTTCTCTGTGGGAATGACCTGAGGGCTTGTTATCTGTGTGAACAACCTACTGCTGTACTGCCTCCTTATCCCCAGGCTATTGGAGCCAGGAACCTGTTGAAGTCTGTGGCCAAGCAGAGGGAGGCCCAGCAACAGCAGCTCCAGGCCCTGATAGCAGAGAAGATGATGCAGCTGGAGAGGTAAGAAYACTTTAAATCCATTTCACCTCAAAAAAGCACAAGAAAGATGATTGACACCCAACATCTCAGATTGTTCTGAAATTGTTTTTGTTGTTGTTAGAAACAGATTAGTATTCCTGAAACATTTTATTATGTTGAAATATAATTTGATGTCTGAGTAAMTAAGATAATTGATTGCAACCAAATTGGTCATTTWTTTARTTATTTATAGSATTCATATSACKGGTTGTTGGTAGAACCTTAATCGGGGAGGACGGGTTCCACACTGATTCATATAATGTTCAATAAATATAGTACCTAACATACGATTTGGAACACAATTCTTTGGAAGCATGAGTAAGACACGAGGAATCCAATAAAATGATCAGAAGCCCCCCCCCACGGAGGAGTGTTTTTCTTATTCCATCTTGTTCTGAGGACAGCTCTGCCTCAAGGCAGAAACGAACGTGATTGGCCTCCCGAGTGGCGCAGTGGTCTAAGGCACCTCATCGCAGTGCTAGCTGTGCCACTAGAGATTCTGGGTTCGAGTCCAGGCTCTGTCGCAGCGACCGGGAGACACATGGGGCGGCGCACAATTGGCCCAGCGTCGTCCGGGTTAGGGGAGGGTTTGGCCTGCAGGGTTGTCTTTGTCCCATCGAGCACTAGCGACTCCTGTGGCGGGCCGGGCGCAGTGCACACTGACACAGTCGACAGGTGTGCAGTGTTTCCTCCGACACATTGGTTCGGCTGGCTTCCGGGTTAAGTGGTTATTGTGTCAAGAAGCAGTGCAGCTTGGTTGGGTCGTGTTTCGGAGGACGCGCGGCTCTCGACCTTCGCCTCTCCCGAGTCCGTACGGGAGTTGCAGCGATTAGACAAGACTGTAGCTACCAATTGGCTACCACGAAAAAGGGGTAAAAAAAAAAATATATATAAAGAAATTTATTAGGAAAGAAATGTAAGACGTGTCAAATCTCCTTGTGAAATCAATAATGATGAGGAAATCTAGTCAGTTAGTGTCTCATTCTCAAGAGTTGACCTTAAAGTCAGTCAGTTATTTAGTCGCGTCAATCGGTTATTTAGTCAGTAGTTATTTAGTCGGTTAGTCGGTTATTTAGTCAGTTGGTTATTAGGTGGTTGGTTATTTAGTCAGTCAGTTAGTTGGATTTAGTCAGTTATTCAGTCAGTCACCTGGGTTTTAATTAAGTTTGTTTAATCTATTCCAAGGTATCGGATCGAGTATGAAGCTGCTCTCCAAAGTGGGAGCTGAGCAGAAGGAGTCATTGAACCAGTTCATTCTGCAGAAATAAGATCGTGATGAAAGCCCGCAGTATTAGTGTGCGTTTGTGACCATGTTCCAGGGTGCCTGTATTTTTCTATGGGTGATATCCACTACACTATGGGTTCACGCGAATCGCTCATCTGAACACAATAACCTTTCTGACACCCCACACAAGCAATACAAAACTGCTCCAACTAAAACAGACATTTGTTTTTGCTTAGCGAGACGGACTACATGCAAAGTTAGAAGTAACTTGTCACCCGTCTATTAGAGCAAAACATGTTTTTTTCACTAGCAGGGTCTGAAGTGACAACCCTCCTTCCTAGTTATATTTTTTTTTAGCATTTTAAGTGTTGAACGCTTGAATGTAATCAGAACCTGGGGCTCTATAGCGTTATAACCTTTCACACCACTACAGTACGTCAGACAAGCAAATGGGAAGAAAGACTATTTATATACAAAGGAATGGATTATAACTATTATATTCAAAGGAATTACTATGTATAGATTGTTTTCACTTGTAGAAAAGGTAAAAGGCTAAGTACGGTATTGCATGTTACTGTAAATAATTTCATGATTTTTGAGGAGGGGGGGAAAATCATGTATTTTTGCTGTGTGTTGACTGTACACCCCCCCCCCCCCCCTGTTGTCATCTTAACTCTGTTTGTTTACATCTAAGGTACGAATAAATTGTGTTGGTGTTTTATCTGATCATTTCACCATTGTCTGGGACCACACCAGAACATCTTCCCTCGGTGCCTTATTGGAATTTCAGGCCAGTTTTATAACCAAACACTATTACATTCGAAAAGTATTATAATCGTTTTATGTTACAGTATATATATCCAGAACATTTTCAAAAATTCTCAACTCTGTATTCATCTTATCTATGTTAAAGGTTAATAGACCTACTTCATCAATAGATGAGGTATATTGAATAAAAAATGCATTTTGATTCTCTTGGTGTCAACATTCTTGACTATTGCTCACCTGTGTGCAGATTATCAAACGTTTAAATTCTTATGAAGAATGTTTAATATAACCTTGATATTTTTCTTGACTTAAAATGTACCAATTGATAATTCATCACTTGAGAAGAAGAAAAAAAATCACTGAACTTGTGTACAATAGTCTAGATTAGAGGGATGATTGCCTGGGTGGATGTACAATAGTCTAGATTAGAGGGATGATTGCCTGGGTGGATGTACAATAGTCTAGATTAGAGGGATGATTGCCTGGATGGAAAGACAGTGGGGTCATACTTTGAGATTGGCAATCAGACTAGTAATCCACCTGTACAGTCAATCCAACTAGTAATAGATGAGTGTCTCATTTGATCTTCTTGGCCTTAGCTGGGCCCTTTCCTCCTCCTTGGCCTTAGCTGAGCCCTTTCCTTGGCCTTAGCTGAGCCCTTCCCCCTCCTTGGCCTTAGCTGGGCCCTTTCCCCCTCCTTGGCCTTAGCTGGGCCCTTTCCTCCTCCTTGGCCTTAGCTGGGCCCTTTCCTCCTCCTTAGCTGGGCCCTTTCCTCCTCCTTGGCCTTAGCTGGGCCCTTTCCTCTTCCTTGGCCTTAGCTGAGCCCTTTCCTCCTCCTTGGCCTTAGCTGGGCCCTTTCCCCCTCCTTGGCCTTAGCTGAGCCCTTTCCTCCCTGAGTGTTGTAAACTGATCTGAAGAGCATTGTGAGCAGCTGCAGCAGAGGAACCAGGAGGTACAGAGCATAGATGACTGCCAGGGTGTAACGGTCCGTCTGGGGACCAGGGTGGGGCTCTGTGGGGAAYGGGTAGTAAAGGATGGGGACCAGGGTGGTGGCTACGTGGGTGGAATAGACAATGGCCGGGGTCCTGATCCACTTGCCGCCTCCTGGAAGAGAACCGCATTAGGTTGGTATCCGCTCATGTCATGACAGACTTGTCGTCACGTCTGATCTATGACATAACGTCTGCGTTTCATATGGCACCCTATATAGTACACTACCCATAGGGCTCTGGTCAAAAGTAGTGCAGCACATGGGGAATAGGGTGCAATTTGGGATACATACACTAATAAAGGGTTGAGTTACACCCGACTAAATGACTATCTACTACGTGTCAAACCAAAGGTCTTCTTGCAACATCGGCCTCATTTTGTAAATGCCAACACCACAGATGTTTGCTAGCCGTATGGGGCCTTGATTCCCTATGTAGTGCACTAGTGTTGACCGTCCTGGTCAAGTAGTGCACTAGTGTTGACCGTCCTGGTCAAGTAGTGCACTAGTGTTGACCGTCCTGGTCAGATGTAGTGCACTGGTGTTGACCGTCCTGATCAGAAGTAGTGCACTAGTGTTGACCGTCCTGGTCAGATGTAGTGCACTAGTGTTGACCGTCCTGGTCAAGTAGTGCACTAGTGTTGACCGTCCTGGTCAGATGTAGTGCACTAGTGTTGACCGTCCTGGTCAAGTAGTGCACTGGTGTTGACCGTCCTGGTCAAGTAGTGCACTAGTTTTGACCGTCCTGGTCAAGTAGTGCACTAGTTTTGACCGTCCGGGTCAGAAGTAGTGCACTAGTGTTGACCGTCCTGGTCAGAAGTAGTGCACTAGTGTTGACCGCCCTGGTCAGAAGTAGTGCACTAGTGTTGACCGTCCTGGTCAGAAGTAGTGCACTAGTGTTGACCGTCCTGGTCAGAGGTAGTGCACTAGTGTTGACCGTCCTGGTCAGAAGTGGTGCGCTACAGGGGAAAGGGTGCCATTTGGGACGTATCTCATGTTATATGGACCTTTTGAAGAAGGCGTTTACAGCTATGGGGAAGAAAGGTGATTGGACCAGGTGCCTCGCAGAAGACYAAGGACTTGAACCAGGTGGGGGGATCAAACATCATGGAGTCTCTGAACTCATCCCCATGCCAACTCAAAAGATCTTTCATTTAATAACAAAAAAAACATTTTAATGTCAAATTTACAGAGGTTACACCTGTGCAGGAAGCAACAACTAAAGATAAATGTAAATGTAAATATATGAGAAGCAAAATAAAAACTATTATCTCTAGTATACGAAGAATACCCATAATGTATCAATGGAAAAATACACCAAAAATATACACAGCTATCTAAACTTGAATTTAGATTTTTGTATCCTCTCTGGAGGTGGTTAGAATAAGGACTGTCCAGCATGTCTCCTCTCTGGAGGTGGTTAGAATAAGGACTGTCCAGCATGTCTCCTCTCTGGAACTACTTCTACTTCTTCTTCTCTACTTCTACTTCTTCTTCTTCTTCTTCTATTCTTCTACTCTACTTCTTCTACTTCTTCTTCTACTTCTTCTACTTCTTCTTCTACTTCTACTTCTCGGTTTTTTATGCAGACTACATTGTATGTATTGCTGGTATCTACTCTACGGGGATAGTGAAACAGAAATATTCCAGAGTTCCAAAAAAACAAAATGATGCCTATTTCTCAGATTTAAACGTTACAAAGTCCACCTTCTAAACATGCAACATGTCAGGATCTCTCTGTTGACAAGAACTCATCATCTTGTGTCTCTAGTCCTGCTACCATTACTTCTTCAAACTAGTCCTGCTACCATTACTCTTCAACTAGTCCTGCTACCATTACTTCTTCAACTATCCTTGCTACCCTTACTTCTTCAAACTAGTCCTGCTACCACTACATTCTTCAACTAGTCCTGCTACCATTACTTCTTCAACTAACCTCTTCATACTCTCACTAGTCCTCTACCATTACTTCTTCAACTAGTCCTGCTACCATTACTTCTTCAAACTAGTCCTGCTACCATTACTTCTTTCAACTAGTCCTGCTTACCATTACTTCTTCAACTAGTCCTGCTACCATTACTTCTTCAACTAGCCTGCTACCATTACTCTTCAACTAGTCCTGCCACCATTACTTCTTCCAACTAGTCCTTGCTACCATTACTTCTTCAACTAGTCCTGCTACCATTACTCCAAAAACAAACACTCCTTTCTTCCCCTCTTCTCAACCGTCTCGGAGAGGAAACAT
>NC_036839.1:30818244-30841222 GCF_002910315.2 Salvelinus sp. IW2-2015
AGAAGTAGAAGAAGAAGAAGATTGTCAACTGGAGTTTGTGATTCCGGGATTCAGTTCTGTACGGTGTCATAGAGTGGAGGGGTCAGGTGGGGGTTGTGCTACGTTGGTAAAAGAGGGGATGGCGTACGTACACAGTATTTTGGAGATATTAGAATGTGTGGTGATAGAAATATGTATGAATAGAGGTAACATTGTAATAGCTGTCTTCTACAACCCCTACAAACCTCTCCTGTTAGCACAGTTAGAAGGGATTGATTAGACGTTTAGGGGTAGGAAAGTAATATGGTTTGGTGATTTTAATGCCCATAATGAATTTTGGGGACGTAAGCATAAAGATAACGATGGGAATATCGTTGAAGAATTTACAGATAACGGGACTAGTGAGTGTTAATGATGGGAAGGGGAGGAGAATCAATGTGGAAAGGGGTATAAAGTCATGCTTGGAGTTGACATCTGRASTGGTGGCAGGGAGGTGTGAATGGGAAGTGATGAGAGAACCCATGATAGTGAAAGGGGAAAGACCTAGTCAGTTGTWCAAGGTACYGGGGGCTACAATAATCAATATCCATGGAGCAGTGGGTTACCTGCCTTGCTCAGGGGCAGAACAACAAATGTTATACCTTGTCAGCTCAGGGATTTGATCCAGCAACCTTTCGGTTATTGGCCCAACACTCTAACCACTAGGCTACCTGCCGCCGAGTGAGTACGTAAGAATTTAACTGATTGTGTCAGTGTATGCGGCCGAGTTGATGGCCATGATTCTAGGTTTGAGATGGGTGAAGGAGGTTTGAGATGGGTGAAGGAGGTTTGAGATGGGTGAAGGAGGTGAAACAACTCAGAGTGGTGATCTGCTTTGATTGGGCTGCAGTGTTGAGTAGTGTGAAGACGGGCAGGTCGGATAGGACAGACTTGTTTGTGGAGATGATGGTGCTGTTAATGGGATTGGAGAGGATGGGTGTGGAGGGTAAAATGAGAAGTCCGATGTTGTGGTTAAGAATGCTGTGAGGAGAGACGGGGTGGATATTCAGGTCCCGCTGTGCAGCAGAGAAGTGAAGTTCTGGACCCGGGCAAAAGGGCTCGATCTTTGGAAAAGGGGTGGGATGCTGCTTTGCGTGATATATTGTTGTCTCTACCTTCTTGCCCTGTGTGCTGTTGTCTGTGACCAATACTCTTTGTTCCATGTTGTGTTGCTTCCATGTTGTTGTCATGTTGTGTTGCTACCATGCTGTGTTGTCATGTGTTGCTGCCTTGCTATGTTGTTGTCTTAGGTCTCTCTCTTTATGTAGTGTTGTGTTGTCTCTCTTGTCGTGATGTGTGTTTTGTCCTATATTTTTTATAAAATGTTTAATCCCAGCCCCCGTCCCCGCAGGAGGCCTTTTGCCTTTTGGTAGGCCGTCATTGTAAATAAAAATTTGTTCTTAACTGACTTACCTACTTAAATAAAGGTTAAATAAATAAATAAATAAATAGTAAGGGGAGGCAATTTTATCTCGTGCAACGTTCAGTAAAGGAAGAGGTGGGGAGTATGGGATGTAGGGCAGAGGAACGGTACATGGTTGTGTATGGTACACTACGGTTTGGTCAAACAGGTTTGAAGTTGTGTAGGGTACACTACGGTTTGGNNNNACAGGTTTGAAGTTGTGTAGGGTACACTACGATTTGGTCACACAGGTTTGAAGTTGTGTAGGGTACACTACAGTTTGGCCACACAGGTTTGAATGCCACATTGTGGATGATAGGGAGACATGATACAGGTCTGTTGGATGAGTGTTTAGTGGAGGAAACGGTGGAGCATGTGTTGATATGTTGTGAACTGTATGACGTAGATGGGGAGAGATTGTGTGAAAGGGTTAGAGAGCCTGGACTGGGTTGGGGTTTGGGTGGTGTGGTGTGGGGGGTGGGGGAGGGAAGTGGGGTCTAGGGCTCTAGAGGTTAGAGAGCTAGAGGGTGTAGGTGGGGGGGGGGGGGGAGTGGTGTCTAGGGCTCTAGAGGGTTAGAGAGGCTAGAGGGTGTAGTGGGGGGAGGAAAGGGAAGTGGTGTCTAGGGCTCTAGAGAGGTTAGAGAGGCTAGAGGGGGTGCAGTTGGGGGAGGAAAGGGAAGTGATGTCTAGGGCTCTAGAGGTTAGAGAGCTAGAGGGGTGTGTAGTGGGGGGAGAAAGGGAAGTGGTGTCTAGGGCTCTAGAGGGTTAGAGAGGCTAGAGGGGGGTGTAGTGGGGGGAGAAAGGGAAGTGGTGTCTAGGGCTCTAGAGGGTTAGAGAGGCTAGAGGGGTGCAGTTGGGGGAGGAAAGGGAAGGGATGTCTAGGGCTCTAGAGGGTTAGAGAGGCTAGAGGGGTGTAGTGGGGGGAGGGAAGTTGTCTAGGGCTCTAGAGGGTTAGAGAGGCTAGAGGGGGGGCAGTTGGGGAGGGAGATGGTGTCTAGGGCTCTAGAGGGTTAGAGGGGTGTAGTGGGGAAGGGAAGTGGTGTCTAGGGCTCTAGAGGGTTAGAGAGGCTGGAGGGGTGCAGTTGGGGGAGGAAAGGAGTGGTGTCTAGGGCTCTAGAGGGTATAGAGAGGCTAGAGGGTGGTGTAGTGGGGAAAGGGAGTGGTGTCTAGGGCTCTAGAGGTTAGAGAGCAGGTGCAGTTGGGGGAGGGAAGTGGTGTCTAGGCTCTAGAGGTTAGAGGGGGTGTGGGGAAAGGGAAGTGGTGTCTAGGGCTCTAGAGGTTAGAGAGGCTAGAGGGGGTGTAGTGGGGGGAGGAAAGGGAAGTGGTGTCTAGGGCTCTAGAGGTTAGAGAGGCTAGAGGGGGTGTAGTGGGGAAAGGGAAGTGGTGTCTAGGGCTCTAGAGGGTTAGAGAGGCTAGAGGGGGTGTAGTGGGGGGAGGGAAGTGGTGTCTAGGGCTCTAGAGGGTTAGAGGGGGTGTAGTGGGAAAGGGAAGTGTGTCTAGGGCTCTAGAGGGTTAGAGAGGCTAGAGGGTGTTAGTGGGGAGGGAAGTGGTGTCTAGGGCTCTAGAGGTTAGAGGGGGTGTTAGTGGGAAAGGGAAGTGGTGTCTAGGGCTCTAGAGGGTTAGAGAGGCTAGGAGGGTGTAGTGGGGGGGGGGGTGGTGTCTAGGGCTCTATGTCACTTTCTTAGAGGAACAGGAACTGATAATTTAATTTAGGTAGGCCGTGACTGGCCTTACACTCCAGTACAGTAGGTGGCAGTGTATGCACCTTAGAGAAGTTGGACGCAATTCGCCAACCTAATCCCGAAGAAGAAGACTGTACACGTGTCCTCAGTGAAGTGACAGCTCAGATATGAAGGCAGATATTGCTACAGAGCCCGGCATCAATATGGAGGAGAAAATAGACGTGGAAGCGGGAGAAAATCCCTTTCAACCTTATTTAGACGCTTTAAAGAAGGTGTTGGAAGACCAAGATCCCATATTTATTATCGGAATTATTGTTTCTTTGGCTGTTGTTGTCATCACTTTTGGTAAGTTTAGCAAGCTAACGTAACTAGCTAAATGAATTCCAGCTCACGTTAACTCAGTGTTGCCCATATCCAGTCCAGGGGTATCACCAAAAGCACACCGTTTTGTTCTAGCCCCGAACAAACATGCGTCKTTCAACTCATTGATGGCCTGATGATTAGTTGACCAGTTCAATCCGATGTGCTTTGCCGGGGCTACAATAAACACGTATACTGTGGAGGTACTCGAGGACCGGAGTTTTGGAACCACTGCGTTAGCTAGCTAGCCTGGCTTCAGCCTGCTGGCTTTCTATGCTATGAGATTTTCAAACAAACTTGTCTTTTATCAAGCCTGCTATCAAAAGGTTCGCTAGCTAACTTGCTAGTAGTGGTCACTAGCGATGTGTCTAGTTAACGTTACTGTACTAGCTACGCTCTTTGTCAGGTGCTCGTCTGCTTTGTTGGCAGCTTTGTATGGTAACTAAAACCAAACCTGCTATTATTGGGTTTACATTTCAGTGTTGTTGAAGCACTTACTAAGCAGAAAAACTGTCCAAAGTGCTGTGCTGCTGGTTGGTCTCTGCGATTCTGGAAAGACCCTTCTCTTTAGTCGAGTGAGTACATCCGTGCAACATATGGCATTATCCATTCCAACTATTTACAGACGGCAGAAGTTGTATGACACTGATGGATGGTCATTGTTTGCAGTTGTTGTCAGGAAAGTTCAAGAAAACCCAGACCTCCATCACAGACAACAGTGCCCCTTACAAAGCCAAGAACGAGAGGGTAAGGGAGGAAACGGATGTGGTGAGGGCAGTGAGTTGGAAGGTCCAGGAATGGATCTAGAACTTTACATTATAAAAAACAAATGCATTTGTCAAATGTGTCACACACTGGCTTGACCGTCCCCCTGTACGCTGTTCTACGGTGTGCAGGGCAGCAGCTGGCTCCTCATTGACCTACCTGGACATGACAGTCTTCGGCCTCAGTATGTGGAGAAGTTCAAGTCAGCTGCCAGGTGAGTAAAGATGAACGGTGTTTGTATTCAGGGGAGGTCTATAATATGGTGCTTGTATTTCAGGTGTAAGGTATCCATGGGAGGTTTATAACTTATCCAAGACATGCCACCAGAGGTCTCTTTACAGTCTCCAAATCCAGAACAGACTATGGGAGGTGTACAGTACTACACTGTGATAACAGCTCAGTGCTTGAGGTGTCACTACAGACACCCTGGTTTAATTCCAGGCTGTATCACAACCGGCCGTGATTGGGAGTTCCATAGGGCGGCGCACAATTGGCCCAGCGTCGTCTGGGTTTTGCCGATGTAATGGAGATCCATATTGAATATGGTGTTTATATTTCAGGTGTGAGGTGTATAATGTGAATAACATGCAGTGCTTGACCTAAGATCAAGATCCTGAGAGACGCCCTCTCACTTTGTCTTTTGTTCTCTCCTCTCCCTGACTGCAGAGCCATGGTGTTTGTGGTGGACAGTGCCATCTTCCAGAAAGAAGTGAGAGACGTGGCTGAGTTCTTGTACTTCCTGTTGACTGACAGTGTAGTGTCCAGGAATGTCCCCTCTCTGATAGTGGCCTGCAACAAGCAAGGTGACACATCACTTGTCAAACCCTCCCTCACCCTCTACAAAAAAACCTCCCCAGAATGACGTTGTGTGCTAATGATTTGAAAGGAGTGTTACTTCATATATTTTGCGTCTCTCTAGATATCACCATGGCAAAATCTGCTAAGCTGATTCGTCAGCAGCTGGAGAAAGAGATGTAAGTAATCATGTTATGAATCCCTTTTTTGACTCCGTGTGTTGTGGAAAGGGAAACACTTCATTGTTTCAAGCTAATGTTAGCAAACATAAGATGGACATTCTGTAGGGCTCTAAAGTGACAACAGTTCACTCGCATTTTGCTCGTGAAAGAAATGAAATGCAAATAACGAAAATGAACTGGTCACATTTTTGTGTGAGGTATGATCTACATTTATTTCTGCGTCCCGTTAGTTTTATTTTCCACGTAACATTATGAGGATCACGCAACCTGATAGACTGCAACTGTAATTATGATTCACGTCACAAAAAGCATGACAAAAGTATAAAAAAATATATATATATATATATAAACATCTTGGCATTAAATGGAGTCGGTAGTTTAGAAGACTGAGCGATGAAGAATGAGTGTTCGGTATTAGCTATAGAGGCAATGCTTCTAAAAATGCTTTGGCATTAGATTTGCGAGTTGAATCTTTAATTTGRCACGCGCYTCTGGTACTCTAAAAAGTTGGACAGGGTTCACGGTTCTGCCAACACCAGGACCAGGACCGGGATAATACCAGTTGAGAAAGACACGCAAGTAATCCTCCTGTTACCAACACCAGGACCGGGATGATACCAGTGTCACGACACTCGTTAGTACCATGGCAAGGAAACAAAAAACGAAGCGGATTTAACTTCTTTAGGAGAACAGTCCTAATGTTGAAAACAAACATTACTGTTGTCATCCAGAGTGACATGTATTTATTTTCCAAGCTGTAGCACAATATTTTACATACAACTAGTTTAAGGACCGAATCGTTCTGTTTTTTTGCCATAAAAAATATTTTCTTACTGTTAGTCACATTCATAATTTTAAATGGAAGTATGATTCTACAGAATGTATTGATCCTAACCTTTCCCGTTTCCCCTCAGGAACACACTGAGAGTGACACGGTCTGCGACTCTGGGCGCCCAGGATGGGTCTGCGGGGGCCACCGTGCACCTGGGGAAAAAAGGCAAGGACTTTGAGTTCAGCCAGCTGCCCATGAAGGTGGAGTTCCTGGAGTGCAGCGCCCGAGGCAGCAAGGGGGAGGACGGGGAGGCAGACATCGCCAGCCTCGAGAAGAGCCTGGCCAAGCTGTGAGATGACTGGGTCTCTTTATTGACCATTTAGTTCCCGTAGGTCACTACTTTGGCCCAAGAGCCATTTAGTTCCCATAGGTCACTACTTTGGCCAAGAGCTCTTGAGTGGGGTGCATTATGGGGAATTAGGCTAAGGTCTCTCAGCATATCAGGTATCTTCGTCAGTCCTCAGGACTCCAGACTCAACTACACTATGGAAGTGAGTTGTGCTGACATCACAAGGTCAGCAGTGGTACTTGATGTATTGAATGCTAATTTTGCGAAAATATCTGATAATTTCAATTTTTTTGTTGCTTTTGCTCGTCTCTAGCAGGTGTTACTTTGTGTCTAGTAAATGACCCGTCCTRTTCATAGTGGATAGTCTCACCCACTGCTATGAAACAATGGCAATATCTATTTCTACTATTAGTTTTTTTCCCCTCATCAGCATTTGAATAATCCATCAATCATGATATCCTGCGAATGAGACGAGATATTTCACTAAACCCACCTCAGGCGACCTATCGGATTTCTCCATTTTAGATTACAGCAGTTTGTATTCCGAACACAGATTTTGGTTCCTTTTTGGAATGGGTTAGTTGAATGTTCCATCCGTTTGTATTGTGGTCCAGTGCATTCTGTAGTTCCAACACCTTTTTAAAAGGGGGAAGTTGACCYTGAATCTGTATGACTTTTAGCCAAATAGGAATGTTCTTATGTTTTTGTCTTGTTCAGCTTGTAAATAAAATCTGTTTTTATGGTTTATTGGTGAGTGCAACATCATTGTGACATCAACGCTGTGAAAGAAAAAGCTTACTGACAAGGTTGAGTCATACACACTGCAAGACTTTTTTTTTAATTGGATAAAAAAATCAATACTTTTTTTTTTTGGACCTGGTATGACTCAATAATACATCCTTACCTAGCTGCTGACATCTTGACTGATATTGACTCGATTGTATAAAAAATACAGTGATATTCAATCTGATTGTAGGTCATGGGCATTGTGGCTCTTTTTAAAGGGTATGTTCCGGCATTTGCTGATATCCCATTCACGGTAAAAAGTTACATATGTCGGCTCAATCAGAAATTGCCTTAAAAAGCTGCAATGCCTTGCAATACTCTGAGTACACCAAACATGAGGAACACTTTCCTAATACCCTCCCTCCCTCCGTTTTCCCTCAGAACAGCCTGTTGGTCGGGGCATGGACTCTACAAGGTGTTGAAAGCGTTCCACAGGGATGCTGGCCCATGTTGACTCCAATGCTTCCCACAGTTGTGTCAAATTGTCTGGATGTCCTTTGGGTGGTGGACCATTCTTGACACACACAGGAAACTGTTGTGTGGAAAAACCCAGCAGTGTTGTAACTCTTGACACATACCGGTGTGCCTGGCACCTACTACCATACCCCGTTCAAAGGCACTTAAATATTTTGTCTTGCCCATTCAACTTGTCTCCTCCCCTTCATCTACACTGATTGAAGTGGATTTAACAGGTGACATCAATAAGGGATCATAGCTTTCACCTGGTCAGTCTGTGTCATGGAAAGAGAAGGTGTTCTTAATGTTTTGTATACTCAGTGTATGTACACTACATGACAAAGTATGGACACCTGCTCGTCGAACATCTCATTTTAAAATCATTGGCATCAATATGGAGTCGGTCCCCCCTTTGTTGCTATAAAAGCCTTCTTCTGTAAAGGTCCTTCCCCAAACTGTTGCCACAAATTTGGACGCACAGAATCGTCTAGAATGTCATTGTATGCTGTAGCATTAAGATTTCCCTCACTGGGAACTAAAGGGTCTAGACCGAACCATGAAAAACAGCCCCGGACCATTATTCCTCATCCACCAAACTTTACAGTTGGCACTATGCATAGCGTTCTACCGCGCAACCTCCAAACCCAGATTCGTCCGTCGGACTGCCAGATGGTGAAGCGTGATTCATCACTCCAGAGTCCAATGGCGGTGAGCTTTACACCACTCCAGCTGACGCTTGGCATTGCGCGTGGTTGAGGCTTGTGTGCTCAGCCATGGCATCTTTAGCAGGACAGAAATTTAACTAACTGACTTGTTGGAAAGGTGACATCCTTTGACGGCGCCACGTTGAAAGTCACCGAGCTCTTCAGTAAGGGCCATTCTACTGCCAATGTTTGTCTATGGAGATTGCATGGCTGTGTGCTCGAATTTAATACACCTGTCGGCAACGGGTGTGGCTGAAATAGCCGAATCCACTAATGTGAAGGGCTGTCCACATACTGCTGTATATATAGTCTACATGCATATATACATTCAGGAAAGACAAAACTCCACTCAGCACGTTTGTAATTAAGCTCCATTGTAGTAAAACTGATGACAAACATCCTGTCACACCAACCAATATAGTTTTACCAGCAACAAGATTAGTGGCTAATGGAGTGAGATTGTTTAAATGGAATCATATCCTTTTCAGTGGCACATCTGGTTTGTACATATTGTCAAGCGAGGGGTCAGGTGTGTTTGCGAGGCAGAGGACTTTGGTATAAGTCAGTGTTTCCCAACGGCCGGTCCTCCAGTACTTAAAGCCGTACACGTTTTTTTGTTGTAGCCCTGAAAGAAAAAAAACAGACCTCCTTCAACTCATTGAGGGCTTGATGATTAGTTGACAAGAGGTATCAGGGTGTGCTTGTCCTGGGCTACAATAAAAATGTGTAGTGTTGGGGGTAATTGACTGGAGTTGGGAAACATTGGTGTTAAGTCCAGTCAGGCAAGTTGAGGGAGGAAGCTGATAAACTAGCACAGTGACACCAGTAACATCTGCCTAATCTTGACATGGCACAGTCTTATCATTGTTGAGCTGATCAAACATCTGCGTCTATCTTCACCCCTCTGGTTTGTCATGGTGCAGTCCTATCAGATGGTCCTGTCTTCACCCCCCTGGTTTGTCATGGTGCAGTCCTATCAGAGGACTGTCTCCCCCCACTGGTTTGTCATGGTGCAGTCCATATCAGATGGACCTGTCTTCACCCCCTGGTTTGTCATGGTGCAGTCCTATCAGATGGACCTGTCTTCACCCCCCTGGTTTGTCATGGTGCAGTCCTATCAGATGGTCTGTCTTCACCCCCCTGGTTTGTCATGGTGCAGTCCTATCAGATGGACCTGTCTTCACCCCGCCTGGTTTGTCATGGTGCAGTCCTATCAGATGTGACCTGTCTTCACCCCCCTGGTTTGTCATGGTGCAGTCCTATCAGATGGACTGTCTTACCCCCTGGTTTTGTCATGGTGCAGTCCTATCAGATGGACCTGTCTTCACCCCCTGGTTTGTCATGGTGCAGTCCTATCAGATGGACTTGTCTTCACCCCCCTGGTTTTGTCATGGTGCAGTCCTATCAGATGTCTGTCTTCACCCCCCTGGTTTGTCATGGTGCAGTCCTATCAGATGGACCTGTCTTCACCCCCCTGGTTTGTCATGGTGCAGTCCTATCAGATGGACCTGTCTTCACCCCCTGGTTTGTCATGGTGCAGTCCTATCAGATGGTCCTGTCTTCACCCCCCTGGTTTGTCATGGTGCAGTCCTATCAGATGGACCTGTCTTCACCCCTGGTTTGTCATGGTGCAGTCCTATAAGATGGACCTGTCTTCACCCCCTCGGTTTGTCATGGTGCAGTCCTATCAGATGGACCTGTCTTCACCCCTGGTTTGTCATGGTGCAGTCCTATCAGATGGACCTGTCTTCACCCCTCTGGTTTGTCATGGTGCATGGTGCAAGTCCTATCAGATGGTCAGTGTTTCAGTCTTTTTGAAGGGGAGAACCCTGCTGATAAAGACATTGTTCAGTCCTCCTTTAGGTGGATGCCTCTGGTTAAAGAAGGTTCTGTCTGCCAGTCTTATTACACAGACAGGCTGATGATACTATCGCTCAGTGAGCAAAACTCAGAGGAAGGAGGGCCCCTTAAACTACTAAGTAATACAAGGTAAGGCAGTCTGTATATTGCTACAGCCAAAGAGTAGACAGACAGGTTAGTTCTATAGACCAGCCAGACAGTAGACAGACAGGTTAGGTCTATAGACCAGCCAGAGAGTAGACAGACAGGTTAGGTCTATAGACCAGCCAAAGAGTAGACAGACAGGTTAGGTCTATAGACCAGCCAGAGAGTAGACAGACAGGTTACGTCTATAGACCAGCCAGAGAGTAGACAGACAGGTTAGGGCTCTGGTCAGCCACCACAAGGCTGGGCTCTCCTCTCAGCAGAGTGGGACACACCCAGTTCACCTTGTCCCCATGGCTGAAGCTGAGTTTAGGTCCTGACTTCAGGGCCTCCTCCGTGCCTGGTGACTGATCCACTCTGCTGCCCTCCTCCACCTCTTCCTCCTCCCTCTCCTTCTTAGTCTCCTCTTTTGCCTGCTGGGACTTGGCCTGGAGTTTGGCTTTAGCCCTGGCCTTGGATCTCCTGCGGTGGGCTGGTGCTGCTTGTGGCTTGCCCTGATCCTCAACAGTAACTACCGGGTTCTGACTTAGGTCCCAGAGGGCCACCATGCCGTCGTTGCCCCCAGTTGCCAGCCAGTATGGGTGGGGTAAGAAGCTAAGGAAGTGGGCCTGTGAGGCTCCCTGGCTGTGGGCCTTGATGGCCCCCTGCTGGTCCAGTTTGGAGCCACTGCCGACCCGCATCAGGTGCACACGTCCGTCCTCGGCGGCGCAGGCCAAAACATTCCCGCAGGTTGCTACAGAGACGCAGTGGGCCAGAGGTGGGTTGAAGAGCTGACCGGCCTTCTGCTGATGGCCCTCCTCTTCCTCAGCCACTTCCTGCAGGTTGAGGGTCCAGACGGGGCGGGTCTTCTGTAGGCTCCACAACATCACCTGCAGGAGATTGAGGACAGAAGGGGTCAAGACATGCTTACTTAGTCAAACAGGGTACTCTCAAGCATGCCCTTTCTTTCTCCATCTCCAGTCATCTCACCTGCATGTCGAGCCCGGCTGAGACCAAGTTGTTGGGCCTGAGAGGGCGGAAAGCCACAGAMGAGACGATGTTGGTGTGTCTGCGGAGCGTCCTGTTTACTTTGCCCCCCGGCAGCTCTAGCACCCTCACCACCCCTGAGTCATCAGCCACGGCCAGAGCTGAGCCTGTCTCATTCAGAGCCAGAGAGTTGATCTCCTCCTCTCCCGCACCCTGCAGCTCCTCTACCGCCCCCTTCAGGCTCCTAGGGTCCAGTACGCTCACCATCTCCCCGTGGGACACATACAACAGGCCTGGAGCCGCCGGTGAGAACACAGCGSTGGTCACATCATCCCCGCTGGGCAGACGGAGACTAGCTAACACCTTTCCCTCCTGGTTCCACACTGTTACCTCACCCTCCTCTGAGCCAGAGGCTAGGAGACCCTCCGGAKCCCCAGAGGCCCCCACACACAGCACTGGGGTGGAGTGACCCTCACACCACTGCCTGCTGGCCATGATCACATTGGCATACCTGGGGTGAAGCAGAATATATATACTACATATAAATAAATACTACATAAGGTGGTATCTTTTGCTAACAGTGACATGACCCTGTACATATCTAGCTGTAAAAAAAAAACACTGCAGAACGTTTTGATACAGTAAAAGTAACTGGTAGCTACAGATTATTACACCAGACAATGTAATTTAACCAAAGATTGTTGGTATCTCTGACTTGGGAGTTTGGGGAGAGTAGGGTAAATTGAAACCAGACACATCACCTGAGACATGCGCAGACCCATGTAAACACGTGCACGAGCTCGGCAAGTATGCATGCGTCTCGTGCTTATCCTTCAGGTGATTTTATATCTGAACGCACTACTGTTACCAACGCTTTGAAACCTTTAATGCAATTATACTTTCCTGTGGATATATTGTCTCACATTCCTACCTCAAGAGGACCAACCAGCACAGCCAACCGGTTAAGTACGTTCAAATATCATTTTATTCAACGTGATGGCTTGAAGAGGTCGTAAGAGTTAACTTTCCTGATTCAAATGCTAATTTATACCTGACAGAATTCAACGTCGGGTCTCCAGGCGACCTAATTAACCTTAACTCCCAGTAATGGATAACACAAATCTTTGTTAAAACCACATCTGGTGTTAAACAGTAGCTACAGTAACTGGTAGGCCTATAAATAGTCATGATATTATTTGGATGTCTTTATTTATGTAATAGGACAGAAGTCAAATCTAGCAAAGGACTAACCATGTGTTTACCAGAACGCTGAAGCTATGCTAGTTAAGGTAGCATGTTAACACAACTATCGAAACACTTTAGCTCGATGTCATTGGCGAAATATTTGCTAATAACGCATATGACATAACACAGCACCACTAAATTAAATAAACGTTCAGCATATGTGACGTTTCACACTTTACCTTTCTCACGAACGTTAGCTTCCCCTGTTCGAAAACTACTTGTAAAGTCGCACATCGATGACATCAGAGGGTAGGTAACTTGACACAATCATCTGCATGAAAATAGCCGTAAAGCCTATTTCACAATGGGAAAACAATCATTTCTACCACACAGTATTCTTTTATTTGATTTATGTTTGATCTCCATTACCCCGAGTGGCGCCTCGGTCTAAAGCACTGCATCTCAGTTCAAGAGGCGTCACTATAGTACCTGGTTCGAATCCAGGCAGTATCACATCCGGCCGTGATTGGGAGTCCCATAGGGCGAACAATTGGTTGGCCCAGCGTCGTCCGTGTTTGGCGGAGTAGGCCATCATTGTAAATAAGAATTTGTTCTTAACTGACTTGCCTAGTTAAATATAGTTAATAAATAAATTACCATCCTCAAACTGATTTATATGAAATGAGGTTTCATGGGTATTACGCCTATAGCAGTATTGACTGTAAATATTTCTATGCTTGCTGACAGGTTAGGTTTATACAACTGAAATGTGACATAGTAAACTCCTAAAGTCATGCAGGTAGAGTTGACAGAACCTCCCTCTTTTTGTTAAATGTACATAGAAAGTGATGTCTTTCATGATCAACTAACATGCTTTGTGTCCAGGTCTACTGTAAGAAGACTGTGTTGGATGGTGCTACTGAATTCTGTCATTCTTCTGAGATAACTAAACAGTAATGCACTTCTACAGACTAAATACAAGCATATTCGGCAGAAATAATTCAGTTGCCTTCAACAGCAGATTAAGGACACAGTGGAGATACTCGGGCATTCAAACTCTATAAACTGTTGTGCCAAGGGATGGGCTTGAGAGAGCACACTTGAGCTAAAATAGGTATCTCTGTCACTCTCTCTGTCTTTCTCTGTCTCTCTCTCTCTCTGTCTCTTCCTATAGTGGTAAGGCTGAAAATGAGGAACACAATGGTTGCTGCCTGCTGATTCGTCCAAAACTGCACTTCTGATGAGTGTGGTCCATTTCTGGATCGGTGAACGTAACACCATCCTGTCAGACTGAAGGAAGAACAGACAGAGGACACCAGGGCTATAACACACACACACACGCACACACACACACGCAACCACACACGCAACCACACACACGCTCTCACCCAAAAGTGCATCCATATGCTGACACATAGATTCTCACAAAGCTCATCTCACACTCCCTGTCAAAATATTTCACCGTAAGTATAGTTCCTTCTAGTTTTCAGGTTACTCTCTCTCTATGCATCTATAGTTTAGAAACAATATCTAACAGCTGAAGTTGTGAAGAGCTGACCCGTGTGGAATATCTAACGGTCACAGCTGTGCTGTCTTCAGATGGTAGCTTAAGGCCACTACGCGCTTTACGCAAACGCAGRGACCGACCATAGTTTTCTATGTAGTTCTACATACACTACCGGTCAAAAGTTTGGACACACCTACTCATTCAAGAGTTTTTCTTAATTTTTTMGACTGTTTTCTACATTGTAGGATAATAGTGACGACATCAAACTATGAAATAACACACATGGGGATCATGTAGTAACCAAAAAGTGTTAAACAAATATTTTTGATTTGAGATTCTTCAAATAGACACCCTTTGCCTTGATGACAGCTTTGTAAATGCTTGGCATTCTCAACCAGCTTCACCTGGAATGCTTTTCCAACAGTCTTGAAGGAGTTCCCACATATGCTGAGCACTCGTTGGCTGCTTATCCTTCACTCTGCTGTCTATCTCATCCCAAATCATCTAAATTTGGTTGAGGTCGGGGGATTGTGGAGGACAGGTCATCTGATGCAGCACTCCATCACTCTCCTTCTTGGTCAAATAGCTCTTACACAGCCTTGTGGTGTGTTGGGTCATTGTCCTGTTGAAAAACAAATGATAATCCCARTAAGCCCAAACCAGATGGGATGGCGTATCGCTGCAGAATGCTGTGGTAACCATGCTGGTTAAGTGTGCCTTGAATTCTAAATAAATCACAGACAGTGTCGCCAGCAAAGCATCCACACACAATCACACCTTCTCCTCCATGCTTTACGGTGGGAAATACACATGCTGAGATCATCGTTTCACCCACACCACGTCTCACAAAGACACAGTGGTTGGAACCAAAAGTCTCCAATTTGGACTCCAGACCAAAGGACAAATTTCTACCGGTCTAATGTCCATTGCTTGTGTTTCTTGGCCCAAGCAAGTCTCTTCTTCTTATTGGTGTTCTTTAGTAGTGGTTTCTTTCCAGTTTCATCATAGTGCTTGATGGTTTAGTTCTTGACATTTTCTGCATTGACTGACCTTCATGTCTTAAAGTAATGATGAACTGTCGTTTCTCATTGCTTATTTGAGCTGTTCTTGCCATAATATGGACTTGGTCTTTTACCAAATAGGGCTATCTTCTGTATACCCCGCCTACCTTGTCACAACACAACTGATTGGCTCAAACGCATTAAGAAGGAATAAATTCCACAAATGAACTTTTAACAAGGCACACCTGTTAATTGAAATGCATTCCAGGTGACTACCTCATGAAGCTGGTTGAGAGAATGCCAAGAGTGTGCAAAGCTGTCATCAAGGCAAAGGGTGGCTATTTTAAAGAATCTCAAATATAAAATATAGTTGGATTTGTTTACTACATGATTCCATATGTGTTATTTCATAGTTTTGATGTCTACATTATTATTATACAATGTAGAAAATAGTCAAAATAAAGAAAAACCTTTGAATGAGTAGGTGTTCTAAAACTTTTGACCGGTAGTGTACTTTTTTGCTGCACAAATTTTGGAACGGACCGTATAGGTCACTCCATCACTCTGTTTGCATAAGGTGTTAGGGCCCTATGGCCACACGATGTGTTTTTCTACAGTTAAATTCAGTCTATTATAATTGTTATATTCTGTTATACACTGCTCAAAAAAATAAAGGGAACACTTAAACAACACAATGTAACTACAAGTCAATCACACTTCTGTGAAATCAAACTGTCCACTTKGGAAGCAACACTGATTGACAATAAATTTCACATGCTGTTGTGCAAATGGAATAGACAAAAGGTGGAAATTATAGGCAATTAGCAAGACACCCCCAGTAAAGGAATGGTTCTGCAGGTGGTGACCACAGACCACTTCTCAGTTCCTATGCTTCCTGGCTGATGTATTGGTCACTTTTGAATGCTGGTGGTGCTTTCACTCTAGTGGTAGCATGAGACGGAGTCTACAACCCACACAAGTGGCTCAGGTAGTGCACAAAGGTGGAGGTAGCGGTCCTGCTGCTGGGTTGTAGCCCTCCTACGGCCTCCTCCACGTCTCCTGATGTACTGGCCTGTCTCCTGGTAGCCCTCCATGCTCGGACACTACGCTGACAGACACAGCAAACCTTCTTGCCACAGCTCGCATTGATGTGCCATCCTGGATGAGCTGCATTACCTGAGCCACTTGTGTGGGTTGTAGACTCCGTCTCATGCTACCACTAGAGTGAAAGCACCGCCAGCATTCAAAAGTGACCAAACATCAGCCAGGAAGCATAGGAACTGAGAAGTGGTCTGTGTCACTACCTGCAGAACCACTCCTTATTGGGGGTGTCTTGCTATAGCCTATAATTTCCACCTTTTGTCTATTCCATTTGCACAACAGCATTAGCAATGTATTGTCAATCAGTGTTGCTTCCTAAGTGGACAGTTTGATTTCACAGAAGTGTGATTGACTTGGAGTTACATTGTGTTGTTTAAGTGTTCCCTTTATTTTTTTGAGCAGTGTATTAAGAAGATATGTCCATGTTATGATTCAGCTGAAATACTAAGGTTATATTGAGAATCCAATACATTTCCACTTTGCTTCAGATGGCGATGGGTGAGACGGTGTGAGAGAGATGGGAGGATGTGAACGAAATGAGAATCAATGAAACAAGAGACAACAAATGACTGGAAGAGAAGAACAAAGGGGGGGGGGGGGTGCACGTCATAGGTCAGACCACAATGGTTCTTAAAGCCTGTGGTCTTTTAAAGAATGCTGACAGTGATGGGGAGGTGTTCTACTTTGGAAGCCCGTGTCTCTGCTACTGTCATGTGATCACAGCTGTCTCTGCTACTGTCATGTGATCACAGCTGTCTCTGCTACTAGCTACTGTCATGTGACCACAGTTGTCTCTGCTACTGTCATGTGACCACAGCTGTCTCTGCTACTGTCATGTGATCACAGTTGTCTCTGCTACTGATTTGACACACACACACATATTTACTCTACTTTGTTCATGTGTTTCACCTAACCTCATGACCAAAAATACACAGAACCCTCTGAAGTCTTTGGTGGTGTTATGTGGACTGTGCCAATGTGCATTCTATAGGAAGTGCATCTCTATAGATGAAACTAACACTAACGTATGGTTGTATTGGATATGTGAGACGTACACTTCTATGTTTCTATTCCACTCTCTGGATGATTCTGACTGTGTATCTCTCTTAGTTGGGCAGCATATCAACTCTGATAACATGGTCTTGAACCCGTTAGATATTAATGAAACCAAGGATATCAACTCTGATAACATGGTCTTTAACCCGTTAGATATGAATGAAACCAAGGATATCAACTCTGAAAGAGATAAACTTTAATGCATTTATATCTTCTGTGGATATATTGTCTCAATTCCTACCTCAAGAGGACAACCAGCAGCCAACGGGTTAAGTACGTTCAAATATCATTTTATTCAACGTGATGGCTTGAAGAGGTCGTAAGAGTTAACTTTCCTGATTCAATGCTAATTTATACCTGACAGAATTCAACGTCGGGTCTCCGGCGACCTAATTAACCTTAACTCCCAGTAATGGATAACACAAATCTTTGTTAAAACCACATCTGGTGTTAAACAGTAGCTACAGTAACTGGTAGGCCTATAAATAGTCATGAAATTATTTGGATGTCTTTATTTATGTAATGGACAGAAGTCAAATCTAGCAAAGGACTAACCTGTGTTTACCAGAACGCTGAGCTATGCTAGTTAAGGTAGCATGTTAACACAACTATCGAAACACTTAGCTCGATGTCATTGGCGAAATATTTGCTAATAACGCATATGACATAAACACAGCACCACTAAATTAAATAAACGTTCAGCAATGTGACGTTTCACACTTTACCTTTCTCACGAACGTTAGCTTCCCCTGTTCGAAAACTACTTGTAAAGTCGCACATCGATGACATCAGAGGGTAGGTAACTGACACAATCATCTGCATGAAAATAGCCGTAAAGCCTATTTCACAATGGGAAAACAATCATTTCTACCACACAGTATTCTTTTATTTGATTTATGTTTGATTCCATTACCCCGAGTGGCGCTCGGTCTAAAGCACTGCATCTCAGTTCAAGAGGCGTCACAATAGTCGGTTCGAATCCAGGCAGTATCACATCCGGCGTGATTGGGAGTCCCTTAGGGCGAACAATTGGTTGGCCCAGCGTCGTCCGTGTTTGGCGGAGTAGGCATCATTGTAAATAAGAATTTGTTCTTAATGACTTGCCTAGTTAAATAATTTAATAAATAAATTACCATCCTCAAACTGATTTATATGAAATGAGGTTTCATGGGTATTACGCCTATAGCAGTATTGACTGTAAATATTTCTATGCTTGCTGACAGGTTAGGTTTATACAACTGAAATGTGAATAGTAAACTCCTAAAGTCATGCAGGTAGAGTTGACAGAACCTCCCTCTTTTTGTTAATGTACATAGAAAGTGATGTCTTTCATGATCACAACATGCTTTGTGTCCAGGTCTACTGTAGAAGACTGTGTTGGATGGTGCTACTGAATTCTGTCATTCTTCTGAGATAACTAAACAGTAATGCACTTCTACAGACTAAATACAAGCATATTCGGCAGAAATAATTCAGTTGCCTTCAACAGCAGATTAAGGACACAGTGGAGTACTCGGGCATTCAAACTCTATAAACTGTTGTGCCAAGGATGGGCTTGAGAGAGCACACTTGGCTAAAATAGGTATCTCTGTCACTCTCTGTCTTTCTCTGTTCTTCTCTCTCTGTCTCTTCCTATAGTGTAAGGCTGAAAATGAGGAACACAATGGTTGCTGCCTGCTGATTCGTCCAAAACTGCACTTCTGATGAGTGTGGTCCATTTCTGGATGGTGAACGTAACACCATCCTGTCAGACTGAAGGAAGAACAGACAGAGGACACCCAGGGCTATAACACACACACACACGCACACACACAGCACAGCAACCACACACGCAACCACACACACACGCTCTCACCCAAAAGTGCATCCATATGCTGACACATAGATTCTCACAAAGCTCATTCACACTCCTGTCAAAATATTTCACCGTAAGTATAGTTCCTTCTAGTTTTCAGGTTACTCTCTCTCTATGCATCTATAGTTTTAGAAACAATATCTAACAGCTGAAGTTGTGAAGAGCTGACCCGTGTGGAATATCTAACGGTCACAGCTGTCTGTCTTCAGATGGTAGCTTAAGCCACTACGCGCTTTACGCAAACGCAGGACCGACCATAGTTTTCTATGTAGTTCTACATACACTACCGGTCAAAAGTTTGGACACACCTACTCATTTCAAGAGTTTTTCTTAATTTTTTGACTGTTTTCTACATTGTAGGATAATAGTGACGACATCAAACTATGAAATAACACACATGGGGATCATGTAGTAACCAAAAAGTGTTAAACAAATATTTTTGATTTGAGATTCTTCAAATAGACACCCTTTGCCTTGATGACAGCTTTGTAAATGCTTGGCATTCTCAACCAGCTTCACCTGGAATGCTTTTCCAACAGTCTTTGAAGGAGTTCCACATAATGCTGAGCCACTCGTTGGCTGCTTATCCTTCACTCTGCTGTCTATCTCATCCCAAATCATCTAAATTTGGTTGAGGTCGGGGATTGTGGAGGACAGGTCATCTGATGCAGCACTCCATCACTCTCCTTCTTGGTCAAATAGCTCTTACACAGCCTTGTGGTGTGTTGGGTCATTGCTGTTGAAAAACAAATGATAATCCCATAAGCCCAAACCAGATGGGATGGCCGTATCGCTGCAGAATGCTGTGGTAACCATGCTGGTTAAGTGTGCCTTGAATTCTAAATAATCACAGACGTGTCGCCAGCAAAGCTACCACACACAATACACCTTCTCCTCCATGCTTTACGGTGGGAAATACACATGCTGAGATCATCGTTTCACCCACACCACGTCTCACAAAGACACAGTGGTTGGAACCAAAAGTCTCCAATTTGGACTCCAGACCAAAGGACAAATTTTACCGGTCTAATGTCCATTGCTTGTGTTTCTTGGCCAAGCAAGTCTCTTCTTCTTATTGGTGTTCTTTAGTAGTGGTTTCTTTCCAGTTTCATCATAGTGCTTGATGGTTTAGTTCTTGACATTTTCTGCATTGGACTGACCTTCATGTCTTAAAGTAATGATGAACTGTCGTTTCTCATTGCTTATTTGAGCTGTTCTTGCCATAATATGGACTTGGTCTTTTACCAAATAGGGCTATCTTCTGTATACCCGCCTACCTTGTCACAACACAACTGATTGGCTCAAACGCATTAAGAAGGAATAAATTCCACAAATGAACTTTTAACAAGGCACACCTGTTAATTGAAATGCATTCCAGGTGACTACCTCATGAAGCTGGTTGAGAGAATGCCAAGAGTGTGCAAAGCTGTCATCAAGGCAAAGGGTGGCTATTTAAAGAATCTCAATATAAAATATAGTTGGATTTGTTTACTACATGATTCCATATGTGTTATTTCATAGTTTGATGTCTACATTATTATTATACAATGTAGAAAATAGTCAAATAAAGAAAAACCTTTGAATGAGTAGGTGTTCTAAAACTTTGACCGGTAGTTGTACTTTTTTGCTGCACAAATTTTGGAACGGACCGTATAGGTCACTCCATCACTCTGTTTGCATAAGGTGTTAGGGCCCTATGGCCACACGATGTGTTTTTCTACAGTTAAATTCAGTCTATTATAATTGTTATATTCTGTTATACACTGTCAAAAAAATAAAGGGAACACTTAACAAACACAATGTAACTACAAGTCAATCACACTTCTGTGAAATCAAACTGTCCACTTCGGAAGCAACACTGAATTGACAATAAATTTCACATGCTGTTGTGCAAATGGAATAGACAAAAGGTGGAAATTATAGGCAATTAGCAAGACACCCCAGTAAAGGAATGGTTCTGCAGGTGGTGCCCACAGACCACTTCTTCAGTTCCTATGCTTCCTGGCTGATGTATTGGTCACTTTTGAATGCTTGGTGGTGCTTTCACTCTAGTGGTAGCATGAGACGGAGTCTACAACCCACACAAGTGGCTCAGGTAGTGCACAAAGGTGGAAGGTAGCGGTCCTGCTGCTGGGTTGTAGCCCTCCTACGGCCTCCTCCACGTCTCTGATGTACTGGCCTGTCTCCTGGTAGCCGCCTCCATGCTCTGGACACTACGCTGACAGACACAGCAAACCTTCTTGCCACAGCTCGCATTGATGTGCCATCCTGGATGAGCTGCATTACCTGAGCCACTTGTGTGGGTTGTAGACTCCGTCTCATGCTACCACTAGAGTGAAAGCACCGCCAGCATTCAAAAGTGACCAAACATCAGCCAGGAAGCATAGGAACTGAGAAGTGGTCTGTGGTCACTACCTGCAGAACCACTCCTTTATTGGGGGTGTCTTGCTATAGCCTATATTCTTCACCTTTTCTGTTATTCCATTTGCACAACAGCATTGCAATGTATTGTCAATCAGTGTTGCTTCCTAAGTGGACAGTTTGATTTCACAGAAGTGTGATTGACTTGGAGTTTACATTGTGTTGTTTAAGTGTTCCCTTTATTTTTTTGAGCAGTGTATTAAGAAGATTATGTCCATGTTTATGATTTCAGCTGAAATACTAAGGTTATATTGAGAATCCAATACATTTCCACTTTGCTTCAGATGGCGATGGGTGAGACGGTGTGAGAGAGATGGAGGATGTGAACGAAATGAGAATCAATGAAACAAAGACAACAAATGACTGGAAGAGAAGAACAAAGGGGGGGGGGGTGCACGTCATAGGTCAGACCACAATGGTTCTTAAAGCCTGTGGTCTTTTAAAGATGCTGACAGTGATGGGGAGGTGTTCTAACTTTGGAAGCCCGTGTCTCTGCTACTGTCATGTGATCACAGCTGTCTTCGCTACTGTCATGTGATCTACAGCTGTCTCTGCTACTAGCTACTGTCATGTGACCACAGTTGTCTCTGCTACTGTCATGTGACCACAGCTGTCTCTGCTACTGTCATGTGATCACAGTTGTCTCTGCTACTGATTTGACACACACAACACATATTTACTCTACTTTTGTTCATGTGTTTCACCTAACCTCTGACCAAAATACACAGAACCCTCTGAAGTCTTTGGTGGTGTTTTGTGGACTGTGCCAATGTGCATTCTATAGGAGTGCATCTCTATAGATGAAACTAACACTAACGTATGGTTGTATTGGAAATGTGAGACGTACACTTCTATGTTTCTATTCCACTCTCTGGATGATTCTGACTGTGTATCTCTCTTAGTTGGGCAGCATATCAACTCTGATAAACATGGTCTTGACCCGTTATTATTAATGAAACCAAGGATATCAACTCTGATAACATGGTCTTTAAACCGTTAGATATGAATGAAACCAAGGATATCAACTCTGATAACATGGTCTTTAACCCGTTAGTATTAATGAAGCCAACGATATCAACTCTGATAACATGGTCTTTAACCGTTAGATATTAATGAAACCAAGGATATCAACTCTGATAACATGGTCTTAACCCGTTAGATATTAATGAAACCAAGGATATCAACTCTGATAACATGGTCTTTAACCGTTATATTAATGAAGCAAGGATATCAATCTGATAACATGGTCTTTAACCCGTTAGATATTAATGAAGCCAAGGATATCAACTCTGATAACATGGTCTTTAACCCGTTAGATAATAATGAGCAGCCAAGGATATCAACTCTGATAACATGGTCTTTAACACCGTTTAGATAATAATGAAGCCAAGGATATCAACTCTGATAACATGGTCTTTAACCCGTTAGATAATAAGAAACCAAGGATATCAACTCTGATAACATGGTCTTTAACCCGTTAGATTAATAATGAAGCCAAGGATATAACTCTGATAACATGGTCTTTAACCCATTAGATATTAATGAAGCCAAGGATATCAACTCTGATAACATGGTCTTTAACCCGTTAGATATTAATGAAGCCAATACAAT
>NC_036839.1:30841247-30844619 GCF_002910315.2 Salvelinus sp. IW2-2015
ATGAAGCCAAGGATATCAACTCTGATAACATGGTCTTTAACCCGTTAGATAATAATGAAGCCAAGGATATCAACTCTGATAACATGGTCTTTAACGCTTTAGATATTAATGAAGCCAAAGATAAATATAAGGATTGTGTTGATATAGATTCTAATTTCCTGAAATGTACCTGAAACTTGTGATATACTATAATGTTAAGCAATTTAACAACCTATATAGCAATTTATCTTATTCCAAGATGAGCTTCTTTTTTTAAATTTAATTTGAACGTTCGCTGTCTTCCTAATAAAAATGACGACCACCTTGTTCATTATCTGTCTTCTCTCGGTCATGTTCCGTTGTTGTCCTTTCGGAAACGCGATTGACTGACTAGACAACGATGCTTTACGTCTCCTTTTTATYATGCTGTTCACCCACTGTAGCACGTCAAGAATGGGAGAAGATGAGTCTATTTTTGTTCATAAACATTTTCAATTCTTTGTAAGAGAGGACCTCGCACTTAAATCTTATAACATTATTCTTGAATCTTTTTTTTTCTAGAAATTCCCTCCTGTTAGTTTTTTTTTTTGCTGGTAAAAAAAAAGAGAAGGTAATTGGATACGTCAATCTGCCACCCYATTCTGACGTTGGTAATTTCATTGATATCCTCTCATCCACCTTCCATTTGATTAATATTGAAGATAACACGTGTTTTCTATTGGGTGATTTARAACATACATTTATTTAAAAGTGAGAACCACTCACTGACATCTGACTTTTTGAGTTCTTTATACTTCAGCTATCTGTACCCTCTCATCTATTAGCCCACAAGACTGACCAGTTCACCTGCCACCCTTATTGATCATATTTTTTACAAATTATTTGAATAATGTGGCTAATACAGGTATACTTTATACTGCCATATCTGACCACTTTCCAATGTTCCACTTCTCTTTGGCAGCTGGAAATGATTTAGTAGCATTAAATGTAGAATATTTAACTAAAGTAATTGTGAGTCCTTTTAATATATTGATTGATGATATTTCATGGGGAAATACTTATAATCAGGCCAATGTCTGCTTACCAGACTTTTCTCTCGTATTTCACCACTGTATTCCCTTAGTTAAACCACGTAAGAGATCAGCAGAAGGGTTCTGGAAACCTTGGTTTTACAACCGATCTCAAAATATACTCTGTTAACAAAAAAACAAGTTGTATGAAAAGTTTCTCACTTCCCTGAATTCTGCAAATTACAAGAAGTGTAAGAACAAATTGACTATTTTGGACATCCCCCCAAATATATTTTACTAACAAATTCCAAGAATCCTTAAATAATATAAAGGCAATTTGGAAAATCCTCAATCAACTGTTGACTAAGAAAAAGGCATCTACAACTATTCCATCTCAATGTCCTGTTGGAAATTAGACCTATAGTGATCCTGATGTTATTTCATGTCAATTGAATAACTGTTTTTTGTGAATGTGTGTTCCTCTTTGTCAAAGAYAATAGAGAGAACTGATGGAAATCCCCTTGGATTTCATTATGGGYCATTTCCCTTCTCTGCTTCAGTTTTGATGTTCCTAATGTAATGGAGGTGATGATGTAATGGAGGTGAAGAAGGTGATTGGTAACTTAGAGATATCAACAGCAGGTCATGATGAGATTGGTGCCTCTTTGGTGAAATCAGTGTCTTCCTCGATCACTGAGCCTCTAACGTGCATCTTCACCAAATCAATCCCAACTGGTATTGTTCCTAAGGATTTGAAAATTGCCAAAGTTATCCCACTTTTTAACAAACAAATTTTACAAATGATCGGCCAATATCTGTACTACCATGTTTTTCTAAAAATCCAAGYAAAATGTGTGTATAAGAGAATGTTGAAACATTTTAAATCAACACTGTATTCTACATGAGCACCAATATGGTTTTGGTACAAAAAATATTCCACAGATATGGCTCTTTTGCAACTTGTGGATAAAATATTTACAGGCCTTAACAACAATGAATACGCGCTTGGCATGTTTTTGTTTTGTTTTATCTAAAGCATTTGACACGGTTGGTCATGAAATATTACTTTTTTAAATGGCATTATTTCAGTTTTCATGATTAAACATATAGTTGGTTATATAGTTGTTCATCTATCAGGTCCAAGATATTTTGTGGCGTCCCACAGGGTTCAATAACTAGACCTTTTGTTATTCCTCATCTATATCATTGACCTCGCAGCTGGGTCTTCTACCATTCCATACTAATCTATATTGACCTCGCTGCTTGTTTTTCTACCATTCCATACTAATCTATATTGACCTCGCTGCTTGGTTTTCTACCATTCCATACTAATCTATATCATTGACCTCGCTGCTGGGTCTTCTACCATTCTATACTAATCTATATCATTGACCTTGCTGCTGGGTCTTCTACCATTCCATACTAATCTATATTGACCTCGCTGCTGGGTCTTCTACCATTCTATACTAATCTATATCATTGACCTTGCTGCTTGGTCTTCTACCATTCCATACTCATCTATATTGACCTCGCTGCTGGGTCTTCTACCATTCCATACTAATCTATATCATTGACCTTGCTGCTGGGTCTTCTACCATTCCATACTAATCTATATTGACCTCGCTGCTGGGTCTTCTACCATTCCATACTAATCTATATCATTGACCTTGCTGCTTGGTCTTCTACCATTCCATACTCATCTATATTGACCTCGCTGCTGGATCTTCTACCATTCCATACTAATCTATATCATTGACCTGCGAGGTCAATGATATAGATTAGTATGGAATGGTAGAAGACCCAGCAAAGGTCATGATATAGATTAGTATGGAATGAGAAGACCCAGCAGCAAGGTCATGATATAGATTAGTATGGATGGTAGAAGACCAGCAGCGCAGGTCAATATAGATAGTATGGAATGGTAGAAGACCAGCAGTAGGTCAGTAATAAGATTAGTATGGATGGTAGAAGACCCAGCAGTGAGGTCATTGATATAGATTAGTATGGAATGGTAGAAGACCAGCAGCGGGTCATTATATAGATAGTATGGAATGGTAGAAGACCAGCAGCAGGTCAATGATAGATTAGTATGGATGGTAGAAGACCAGCAGCGAGGTCATTATATAGATAGTATGGATGGAGAAGACCAGCGAGCAGGTCAATATAGATAGTATGGAATGGTAGAAGACCAGCAGCAGGTCATTATATAGATAGTATGGAGGTAGAAGACCAGCAGCGAGGTCAATAATAGATTAGTATGGATGGTAGAAGACAGCAGCGAGGTCATATAGATAGTGATGGAATGGTAGAAGACACAGCGCAGTAGGTCATGATATAGATTAGTATGATGGTAGAAGACCAAGCAGCCGAGGCTCAGATGTGA
>NC_036839.1:30844644-30855785 GCF_002910315.2 Salvelinus sp. IW2-2015
GATAACTGTCTCGTTCAGTTGGTAGTTAGTCTAAGGACGAGACACGAGACCTGTAACGTTCTGTCTCTCTCTGGACTTGCATGTCCCTTGTCGTAGTCTGTGTGAGCGTTAGTCTGATGAGCGTTGTCAGTTAGGGAGGACATCATCAAGTGTAGTGACCCTGTTCCAACCACGAGCCAGGGTTGCCGCGCCCTCGGCACCTGACTCTACTCCTCCAGGACTCAGATTGAGTCTGGCAAGCCTGACTTTTGCTGACCACTGTCTGGTACCCCAGGTCTGTAATGTGTCTCGAACAGCGGCTATAAATTCATGCACCGTCTCTTCCGACAGAGGATACATATCACGCCGACGGCTTCTCGTAGTGCAGGCACTGAGCGAAACCAGTGTCAGAACACTCGCTCTCTTCTTTTGTCAGATCATTCATATCTGATGAAGCGTTGTAGGGTTCTTGTTCTTTGTATACTGGACTCGGCTATCTGCGTTTGCCTGATCGCCTGCTCATCTTGTGATCAGACTAGTATTATAATATACACTGCGCTCTTTGTGAAAGTGAGATATTATTTAGCGTCTGCCATCTTGCTTAATCGTGGACCAAAAAAACACTAGTGTGAAGTGATAATATTAGTATGACTGTCCCGCACTATGGCCGTTGGAAAAAAGAGGAACCAAGATGCTGCAGCAGTGGTAGAGTGTACATTCTCTTGATCTTAGAAAAGCGACGCGCGAACCAAACCAATACACACTACAAAGAACTAAACGTGCAAGCTAAAGGCCTAAGTGCACAAGACCAAGTCAACTACCCATCACCGACGAGGTGGAAAAAAGCTGAAGCCTAAGTGGTTCTCAATCAGAAACACGATAGACAGCTGCCTGCTGGATTGAACAGCCACCGGCCAAAACACAAAAATATTATTATATCTATTTATCTTGCTCCTTTGGACCCCAGTATCCCTACTAGTGCCACATTCACTTTACTGCACATCTACCAGCCCAGTGGTCTTATGCTATATGTAATTACTTCTGCCTCACCATGGCCTATTTAGATTTCTCTGTATTAGACCTGACTTATATTTGTTTTCCAGTGTGTACTCTTTGTGTTTGTGTTTAAACATGCTTGCTTTATCGTTTGGCCAGGTCGCCAGCTTGCAAATAGAACTGGTTCTCAAATAGCCCGTACCCTCGATAAATAAGGTGAAATAAATATAAATAAAAAGTTGATCTTTCAATCACCCAGGTGGTATAGCCTGCAAAAAACCAACTGAGGAGATGGCGGAGAGCGGACTTGTCAGCGTCGCTTCAAGGTCACAAATTATGGACCAAGTCTCTATTAGCGCCTGGGCTACCGCGAGACGCTCGTGCGCGCTCCCGCTGGTTCATGGACCGGCGTCGGCAGGTGGTGCAAAGTGATTGATGCGCGAATTTAACTAATGCTAACGACAACTTTTAATGTTACACTGTAACTGTGATTCATTCACTCCTCCCACCATCGGCGCTTCGGGTGTGTCAAAGCCGCGAATACATCAGATTCTATTTGTACGCTCGGATGCGCCTGCCAATCAGCGCGTCGTCTCCCATCTCCTCAATGTTTTTCTCTAGGAGCATTATACCCTACCATGCCGTGTGATGAAAGATGAATGCTGTGCTGAGTCCACACTGGCAGGCTCCAGATGGTGGTGGGACATGGCACTTATGTGTGGCAACCCCATAACAACCAAAAGAAGAAGAACGAAGGTTGAAGGAGGCGAGAGTTACTCAGAAAAAACTCGGTTTTTTTACCGCATTATTTATCTGTGGATTAATTCGGAACGTACGGCACACAGCCTGAGCGGTCGTGGTCAGCATGTTGGAGTTGCGTTTTACTTTTGTATCGTCGGAAAACACAACTCCTCATTTGGTTACTTAAGGCGGGAAAATCTGTTGACCGATACATCCCATTTTTTACCCATTTTAAATGAAGACATACAGCCTGTTGAGTCTATGAAAATATAACTGTCTAAATCCCTCCTGAGCTTAGTTCAACATTGTACCTTGTACCCCATATAAGCCCCAAAATATAAGCTTGTTTTACGACATTGTTAATATAACAATTGGAATTTGTAAACAAAAACTGTAACATATTAAAAACATGGGTTTAAAAACTTATTTTTTATTTCTCATGGTGGCCTAAGTCATGTATCCAGTGTAGCTGGTCTTGGAGAGTGGTTTACTGAATTCTGAGAGTGTTTACAGTTTCTCCAGCCTCATCCCTCAGCTGTTTACCCCAAAAACAGTGGCATGGTTGACCCGCATGTTGTTGTTTTTTGAAACTGCAGATTTGCTTCTTTTAAATGCATTTTTAACTTACTATCTTTTTGGCAAACTTAAATGGGTGTGTTTAATTCAAGTGACACCTCGCCCTCCCCTCTCGTATTTCCCCCAGGCTCGCCTTGGATGCTCTGACTTGAGGTGGACGACTGCGGCCTAGCTGACCATTAAGTGGCAGTCAGACTACTTCTCCTGGACTGTGGCATCACGGCCTATGAGCTCAGCCGACTTAAGGCCCAATGAGGACCCAGGTGAGATGGTCCACGCGTGATCGGCCAGGGCAGGGAAGCCCTGCTGTAGATACCCCAGTCCTAAAGAGCGACTTCCAGCAGCTTTCCACGATGCTGGGACCTGCTTGACCATCACAGCCAAAGCAGAGCCAGAAACCCAGGGGGCCGTTCAGAGCAGGAAGGAGGAGGAGCCAGGTTACCCCCTATAGAGACAAACAGAGACAAGCCCTCCAGCGGCAGGGGAGGAGAAACCAACCCTGCACCGGACAAAATGCATGGCGACAATTTCCCCAGGCGAGAGCGACTCCACCCTCTCCAAGCCAGCCCTTCAGGGCAGCGTACAACAGCATACCGCAGGTGGTCCCTCCACCAAGCCTGTCCTGCCTACAGACAACCATGTATCTGGAGGAGAAGGCTGAAGTTCCAGCCTCAGCCTTTACGGGAGCATCCCCCCTGCCTCGCCTCTACATCAAGTTCCAGGCCCAGACCTGAGCCGGAGTGCACTCCCTCTCTCTCCTGGACCTTTCCCGACCTCACTCCCCCAAGTCTTTTCCGTGTGCTGGAGCTGCACATGCTGTTGTCGACCACTCCCAGTCACACCACTCCCAGTCCCTTTGACAGCCTGCAGGCCATCGTAAACAGGCCATGATGAAACCCTGCACGTCGGCCCAGCAGGAGCAAAGGAGATGGCTGGTGGGTACCAGAGACAAGGATAGCCTGTTGGCGCTTCACCATCCCCCTACAGAGGAAGCTCCTCAGAGGCAGGCAGGGAGCCACTTCCCCCAGGACCTTTCTTCCTCCATCCCACCCTCTTCTTCAGGCCAACAATAGGATGGCAGCCAGGGACCTGAAGGATCCACAGACAGACAGAGACACAGACAGCTCCCGTACCCCTCTCCTAAGAGAGAGCCTCGAGTGGGCCACCCCCTAACGCCCAGCCAGGAGGCACTGGTTTCCAGGTCCAGATGAGTTTCCTGGCTCCTGCCCGCCCAGCTTCAAAGAAGACAGGAGACTGCTTGGCTATGAAGCTGGAGGACCCTGTGCCACGAGACCTGAGGCCACCAGGGACACTATTGAGTCCATTCAGGATGTAGATGACTGGACTAACCACGGGTCATTCCGACTGAGAGGGCGAGGGCCCGGGCAGCCGCCCACCCCCCTTGGCTTCGACGCCCTCCAACCCCCCTACCAAGAGGCCTTTCCACTGTGGGGATTGGGGCACTTCTCGCCCACCTTGCTCGTGCGACCATGACTCCATCCCTTGGTGAGGAGCATCGAGTCGGGCGCCCCTCGTGACCTGCTGTCTTGAGGGATGAGGCCTGGGTCCAGGGAGAGTAGGAAGAGGGAGACAACAACAGGGGCTGGAGCTCCGGGGAGACGCAGAGTGAGAGACAGCCAACACGGTCTCTCGCCTGCATCCCACCCCACACTCATCTCATGGCCCCACATAGGAGGACAACAGTGCCTAAAAACCCTTCATCCCAAACAGCTACGGTGACATCCAGCACGCACGATCAACCTCACCCAGACATATTGGGGCAAGATTAGAAGTAATATGACAGCCTCAGCCCTCTGACCAGACAATATCACTTTTATCGATGAATGTTGTTGTTTGTGTCAACCCAGCATTGCGTTTTATTCCAGGATCTCTAAAAAGATGTAAGTAGATGGACTGAGGGCTGGTGCGGTTATGGAATTTTCAATGATGGTAGGGTTGGCCAGTCTAACAATGGACAACATCACCGTTAATAACCGTTGAATTATGCTCCTGAGCTGCAATGGGCTGAATTAATATGAGGAACTGAAGCTAGAACGGGGCGTCCCCCACATTCAGCTCAATTGTATTTGGCCATAACATAGGGCCTGGACTGTTAGAGATTGGGTTATCAGACTGAATTTCACATATACACATGTATCATTGTGCCTATTTCGTTGCCGCTCTGACATCCCAGATCTTCTTAATATAGGCTATTGTTTAGTTGAACATATCTTTTTTCACCGCTGTGTACATTTCTGTGCGAGGGAGAGGCGTGAACGCGCCTCTATATGTGTTGCAAGTGAGAAAAGTGCCAGTGAGATTGGTGCGAGCAGATGGAGCAGAGAGCGAGACTTGCTACTTGGCTTTATAGCCAGACTAGCTACAGCCTCCTTTTCTCATTTTTGCTAACTTTCTAATTTCCTCTCACTACACTATTGAGCTTTCTTTGCCGCTTTTTGAGATTGTCCAATCATTAAACAAAAAGCTACACACGTTAGCGTCTACCAGCTTTCTATGGGCAAATTTTATGGCACAACTACATAAGGAGCTCTTTTTGGTTTTATGATTGGTACATTTGAAATCCCTTGCATCTTTGTATGTACAAGTCTATCATTCGGACATTTACTCAGTTTTAGGTTTTTATTTCATTCACACCAAAGGAGAAGTGACAGACAAACAGTACCAGGAAAACAAAACTGCTAAATAATGGTTTAGTAAGGGGTTTGGAAGGCCCAAAAGGGTTTATGATGAAAAACCACACCACCAAATATCAGTACAAAAATTAAAATGCTTGTTCAATCAGTTAAACAAAGCATTATTCATTCTGAATTGTACCATTCAGCATTTTGTGTTCTGTGTCTCTCTCTCTCTCTCTTTGTGTGTGGTGTGTGTTGCTGTGTGTAGTGCGTGTGTGTGTGCGTGTTGCGTGTGTGATGTGTGTGTGTGGTGTTCGTGTGCTGTGTGTGTGTCGTGTGTGTGTGTGTGTGTGTGTGGTCGTGTGGTGTGTGTGTGTTCGTTGTGTGTGTGGCGTGTGGTGAGAGAGAGAGGGCAGCTTAAATGCTACATGGGAGGGGATAATTGGGTAGTTGGTTTCCATCACGGCTGACTCCCCGACTTCGGCTTGTTGTTTAGACTGAAGTTATTGTGGTATGATGATGTTTCGGACAATTTGTGAAGATAAGAATTCAGTGTTCATGGCTATCTTCGTGTATCTTGATAGAGAACTTGATCTAATGTGAGGCCTTGTTGGCCAGTGGGGGGGTAAGGTCTATCAAGTTTATATGGATGGATTTCAGAATGAACCTGGAAGAATCCATTGAAGGGTTCTAAGCTAAACTGTCTGGGAGTATGATATTTGTAGATGAAAGTGCATAATTGTGTGACATTAATGTCTAAATAGACAAGATATTGAGTTTTTAAGCAAAGGTGCAGATGGAGGCAGGTAATTAGAGGAGTGGCTAGCGCAGTTTATTTTGGTATGAGTGAGTAATTTGTGTAGGTAGGAGGCATATGTACTGGCCCAGACAATATTACAGTCAATTAGATAATATGTATAAATTAAGCTATGGGTATAGCAGTTTAGAGCAAGCCTGATGAACCAAACCACTCAATCTTTGTCATGATGCCAGCAGATTTCACTCACTTTTCTGGCAGATAAAATGTAATATGATCTTTCCAGATAACTTTTCATCAACTACAACTCCAAGGAATCAACGTGGATGTGATTTGTTCCATTCTATTTCACCTAATTGAGATTCTGGCACTTAAAAAAGGACAATATCTTCTATGTTAACTAGTGATAACAATAAATGGATTTTGTAACATTTGTTTATCTGGAACCATTAATACATGGTGGCCATACCTGAGTTGGATTCATTAATATAGAGAATCCAAAGTTCTTGTGCTGATCAAAAATCAAAATGGTATCAACAGCAAAGAGAGAATGGGAAGTACGAGGTAGAAGACCACAGCAGTCAAGGTCATTGATATAGATTAGTATGGTATGTAGAAGACCAGCAGAAGGTTATTGATATAGATATGTAGGTATAGTAGAAGACCAGCAGCAGGTTATTGTATAGATTAGTATGATGGAGAAGACCCAGTCAAGGTCATTGATATAGATTAGTATGGTATGGTAGAAGACCAGCAGAAGGTCATGTATTAGATTAGTATGGTATGGTAGAAGACACATAGCAAGGTCATTGATATAGATTAGTATGGTATGTAGAAGACCAGCAGTAAGGTCATTGATATAGATTAGTAGGTAGTAGAAGACCCAGCAGAAGGTTATTGATATAGATTAGTATGGTATGGTAGAAGACAGCATAGCAAGGTCATTGATATAGATTAGATATGGTATGGTAGAAGACCAGCAGAAGGTCATTGTATGATTAGTATGGTATGTAGAAGACCAGCAGTAAGGTCATTGATATAGATTAGTATGGTTGGTAGAAGACCAGCAGAAGTGCATTGTATATGATAGTATGGTATGTAGAAGACCAGCATAGAAGGTCATTGATATAGATTAGTATGGTAGGGAAGACCCAGCAGTAAGGTCATTGAATATAGATTTAGTATGTAGTAGAAGACCCAGCAGAAGGTCATTGATATAGATATTGTATGGTAGAGACCAGCAGTAAGGTCTTGATATAGATTAGTATGGATAGAAGACCAGCAGAAAGTCATTGATATAGATTATGTATGGTGAAAGACCCAGCAGTAAGGTCATTGATATAGATTATATGTATGGTAGAAGACACAGCAGCTAAGGTCTATTGATATAGATTAGTATGGTAGTAAGACCCAGCATAAGGTCATTGATATAGATTAGTATGGTATAGTAGAAGACCAGCAGCAAGGTCATTGATATAGATTATTATGGTATGGTAGAAGACCCAGCTAAGGTCATTGATTATTGATTGTATAGTATTAGAAGACCAGCAGTAGGTTCATTAATATAATGTATGGTGTGTAGAGACCCAGCATAAGGTCATTGATATAGATTAGTATTTATAGGAGAAAGCCATGCAAGGTCGTGATATAGTTTGATATGGTATGGTAGAAGACCAGCAGTAAGGTCATTTATATATTAGATGGTATGGTAGAAAGACCAGCAGAAGGTATTGATATGATTTTATGGTATTGTAGAAGACCAGCAGCAAAGGCATTGATATAGATTAGTATGGTATATGGTAGAAAACAACGCAGCAAGGTCACTGAAGCTGCTGGGTCTTCTACCATTCCATACTAATCTATATCATTGACCTCGCTGCTGTGTCTTCTACCATTCCATACTAATCTATACCATTCCATACTAATCTATATTGACCTCGCTGCTTGGTTTTCTACCATTCCATACTAATCTATATCATTGACCTTGCTGCTGGGTCTTCTACCGTACTTCCCATTCTCTTTGCTGGGGATACCAATTAGATTTTATCACACGTATTTTGATTCACTAATTAATGAAGCCAACTCAGATATGGCCAAATTTTCTGAATGTAAAAAACAAAAATCCAACTTTATTATATTTACTAGTAAGATTATTATATATWTWTTTTAAAGAGCCAGAAWCTCAATTAGTGGGAATGAAATGGAACAAGTCACATCCACTAGATTCCTCAYAGCTCTAATTAATGAAAAGTTATCTTGGAAAGATTATATTCAATTTGTCTGCAGCAAAGTGAGGAAATCTGTTGGTATCATGAGAAAGATTAGTGATTTGGTTCATCAGGCTTCCTAACTCTTTACTATAGCTTAATTTACTCAAATCATATTTACTGTAATATTGTCTGGGCTAGTACATATGCCTCCTACCTTCACAAATTACTCATCTCACAAAATACATTTGCAAGACTAGCCACCTCTAATTACCTGGCTCCATCTGCACCTTTGTTTAATAAACTCAATATCTTGTCTATTTACGACATTAATGTACACCAATTATGCATTTTCATCTTCAAGTACTCATACCTCCAGACAGTTTACTTAAACCCTTCAATGGATTCTTCCAGGTTCATTCTGAAATCCATCTATATAACACAGGACGATAACCTTCTACCATCAATTCTCTATCAGATACAGAGGTACCATACTCTGGAATTATTATCTTCACATTGACAAAACCTCATCATCCCTCAATAACTTCAAGTGAAGACTGGGGGTCAGCCTGATGAACTAAACTACTCAGTAATCTCCTCCATGAAGACTGGGGGTCAGCCTGATGAACTAAACTACTCAGTAATCTCCTCCATGAAGACTGGAGGTCAGCCTGATGAACTAAACTACTCAGTAATCTCCTCCATGAAGACTGGAGGTCAGCCTGATGAACCAAACTACTCAGTAATCTCCTCCATGAAGACTGGTGGGGCGTCAGCCTGATAGAACCCAAGACTACTCAATAACTCCTCCATATAGCCTAACTCACTATTCACATCCAAGACACACATTGAACAAAACATTACTGTTTTTTTTTGTGATTGCTGATCGGTTCATTTGTACATTTTATAATTAGTAGATTATGTTTCGAACAACTTTTTTTCTATGTAACATTATAAATAGGTTTTTACACGATTGCATATGTATCGGTTGTTTTTGTGGTGTGTTTTCATGTCAGCCGCCAGGGCTTTCACCTGCACAACACAGTTTGGCTAATTGAGTTGTTTTTTAATCCATATTGTTGTATCTCACTTGTTTTCATTGTCAACCAAAGTAAACACTTAAATTAGGTAGGCTGAGACCTGCCCCTTATTTATCCAAACTATATCAATGAAATCAGTCTAAATATAGGCTCGTAGACCTGCCCCTTATTTCAGAAATATAAGAATCAGTCGTAAATATACGCGGAGTCCTGCAGCCTCTTTTAAGAATATCAATGAATACAGTGCTAACATTCGGCGGAGTCCTGGCCCTTGATTTTACAGGTAGAATATCAATGATACAGCTCTAAATATAGGCGGAGTCCTGCCCTTATTTACAGAAATTCAAGTGAATACAGTACTAAATTAGGCTGGAGACGCTGCCGACGACTTAGTGTTCACAGTCCTACTGCATGGATACAGTCGCTAATTTATAGGCTGAGACCTCGCCCCCTTAGTACAGAGACTATCACATGAAATACAGATCTTACAAGCGTAATCTAGCGCCGCTGGCAGTACGTGCGATGCCCGCTTATTTACAGAAAGCTATTCAATGAATACAGGTGTGCGTATAGAGCTACTCAAGACGGAGAACGTACGCGTGCCTCCTTTATTTACATAGACATCGTATAGCAGGATGCTAGGGTGCAGAGGTGCTAATCTTGTGAGACGCTATGAAGATATACTTAAGGCCTCCTCTGACACCGCCGCCCTTATACAGAACTATCAATTGAATACCTCGAGTCTTAAACTGTATATGGCGGGAGATCCTGCGTCGCGCTTGTATGTGTCTTAAGACAGAGGCACTTATCTAGGCACTCGCAAAGTATCAAGGCTGCTACCTTGGACCGACACATTTTGACTCTAGCGAGACCTGACCCCCTCCTTATTTTACAGGTGTAGTATGCCTTGTCGTAGTGCATGGATGAGGTGACAGGCCTGCGTAAATATACGCGATGAGTTGGCACCCTATGACCACCCGGCTATTACAGTGAAATCTAACTCACAACCAGAATTGGAAATTTTCACATTATCCTACTGAAATATAATCAGAGCTGAGACGGTACCACTGGACTTCCCTGGTATTTACAGGGAGCTAAGAATGTTCCACACACATAGAATTCAACATGCAATAGAAAGTTCACCACTAGGGCTGCAGACACCAGCCCATCTTTATTTACAGGGACTATCAGGAGTGAATGAGCGAGGATAGCTGCATTACATAGATATTTAGTGTGGGCTGGCAGATGCTCTTCTCGCTTACATTATAGAGCACTATACAAGACGTGAATAACGATGTTCTAAAATTTGTCTGACGTAGGAGTAACATAGACACCGCAACATCATGATTTACAGACTATTCAATGAAAAGTACAGTTATTCATAGAATACTTAGGCTCAGACCTGCCCCTATTTAACAGGACTACTACAATGATACAGCATACCCTAAATATCGGGCTGCAGGACCTTTCCCCGGCTTATTTACCAAAGATAATCTCCATCAGACAGTCCTACAGAGCTAGTAGGCTGAAGGACCAAATTAGCCCACCACTTACAAAACATACATGGAAGACCTTCCCACATAATTGTCCAAGAGTATCAGTACACTTGATACAATTAATATAATGACACGCGTATCATATTCGCCTCCTCTAACTCATGGTTGAGCGCTCTAAGGCATAATACTATCAATTACAATACTCTTAGGGTCTAAATGTTGACTACTGCTGTGACATGGATGGAAACGCTTCCTCTCTTCTTTTATTTTACAGTGCGACTATCTAGACTGAACTAAACACGACACCATGGTCATAAGAGAACATCGAGAGCTGTTATGCGATATATATATATGCCACATCTTCATTACAGTTTAGATCAGAAATCTATCATGGCATGAAATACACTAACAAGCTCCTCACAAGAGTGAATATAGAGATAACAAGTCATATCATCACGGTCACCTCTGACACATTACAGTTTTAGCAGGACGTAAATCATACAGAATATGAGTAAATCTCTCTCTATTCCAAATAAACTAGGGCTGAAGACCATGCCCCTTATTTACAGAACTATCATAATGTACACTGGACAAGCTGGGCCGTGTATCTTATCTCAAATGAAGATACTAAAGCTTGAAAGACCTTCCTCCTTGACATGATTCTACTCTGTATTGCTATTGTGGTGACCACTCTCTCTCTACTTCTCCTCCTT